>NW_024962273.1:9676530-9714499 GCF_019238085.1 Lagopus leucura | reverse complement strand
AAGAAAAAAAAGAAAGAAAAAAAAGAAAGAAAAAAAAGAAAGAAAAAAAAGAAAGAAAAAGGGATGTAATGGATTTGGCTGTGGTCAGCCATGTCCAGGCAGACAGAAGCTCCTTCAAAATTCAAGCTCTTCTCTCACTAAAGCTTAAATTCCTACAGAGGCTGTTTAATCCCATCCTGGCAGGGCATCCTGAGGCAGCTGTCCAAATCACACAACTAGCACGTAAGGAAACTGGTCAGTGTGGAGAAGGAGCTGAAAATGGACTGATGAACATGGAAAGGATGTGAGGGTGAAGCAGCTGTACGTGGAGATCGAAACGAAGCAAAGAGAAGTAGAATTTCATTAACTGAAGGACGCTGTTTTCTTCTCCTCACCAGCACAGAAGTAAAGGCTCTTTCAGACTGTCCACAGTCCACTGCAGGAAAGTCTTATATCTGTGCCATTTTCAGATGTCACAGTGGTGACAGCAAACCAAACACAAAGGGAGCAGGGTGGAAGAAATAAAGTTGGGTGACATTAAGTCTGAACAGCACCATTAGCTAAAGACTTGGCCATCCTGTACTCAGTAGGCACTGATCACTGGTTACAAATTTGCTCTCACTCCAGCATTCCATTGCACCAGCAGCGCTGATAAAACAGAAACTCTGATCAGACACTGTGACCAACATCAGCTTTTTCTTCATGAAGTCTTAGCTTCATACAGCATTTTAGGCCTGAAGCACTGCACAGGGAAAGCATCTCGCCAGCTACTTACAATTCAGCAGATATAGACTATTTAGAGGAAAAAGGAAAAAATATCCCACAGCTTTTTTCAACTTTAACTGCAGCTTTTGCTTTTTCAGGCAAATGCCTCATACTTCAAGGCAGCATGGCTTGGTGAAAACTTTACTGTTGCAGGAATTATTTAAAATATCAAAAGACAAGCAGCAGAAAAAAAGACCAGAAGACATGACTTGGAGGCTCTGCATCTCGGAAACGAGGCTGTAAAGCCCAGGAGTCCGACCAGAATTGCTTTTGCTTTGAAAAACGATCGGCTGTCTCTCTTGTTTCCAAAGAATAAAGATGTCAGAACAAGAATTACAGACTGTTAACAGCAAGAACAGCTGAAGGGAGATTTATGTGTTTGTTTGAATGAAACAGACACAGCACAAGCAGACCCAGGAGGCCATCTGAGACCCCAGCCTTGGAGTCAGCAGTGGCTTTCAGGCCAGTCTCCAACAGGACACCCTCATCTTGTAAGAGTGCACAGAAACGCCCCTGAATGCAAGGCTCAGCTACGAGCAGCAATATGTTGCAATATTCCCTGAGTACAGAAATTACAGAAGTCATGTTTCCTGCGAATCTGCATCTTGGGCTCTGTGACACAAGCTCAAAGCATAAGCTTTGAGCAAAGCTTTTCCCACAGCTGGGACCACATCTCAGGGCTCTGCATTGGGTAGATCCTCTAGTATCCAGAGGAATAAATTCACCTGCAGTAATGCCGTCACTCTTGAGACCTATGCTAGTTTGTAAAATCTGGCTGTGACTGGCCAACAGGTTATAAAAGGGAGGAGAAAAGAAGAGGGAAGGAAAAAACATGTAGAAAGAGCTTCATCATGTATGCTTGTTTCCTATGGAAACAAGGCTAAAACCCAACACATTACAAAATGAACACTTAGTGACTGCACAGAAGAAAATCCATTTGAAGTTCCATTTCACAGCATAAAATAACAGGAAAATTCAAAAAGCAGGAAGTATTTGTCCTTCGCTGTCTCAAGCAGAAGTCTCTAAGAATTGCACAGAATCCCTTTTTCATGTTGTGTTATGTAAGGGCAGAGCAACATGGAGGGAAGAAAGGATAGCAGATGTCACTTGATTTTGTAGACAGCACAGAGATAAACCAACATTGAAATGTTGCTAAAGAACCTAAGAAATTAATGTTGCCTGTTGAACTGATCTAACTGACTTTTTTTTAAAACTATTTTTCCTGCACAGAAGTAATACAGTGTGCTCCTCAATGATGTGGTGCATTGTCATATACAGCAACCATACACAAAAGGAGAAGGTAAAAATAAAATACACAGAGATACTGCCAACTGTCATTGCTTGCCTGCACATAGTTCCAGGAGCAATGAAAGGACAGGAGATCAAAATGCCTTTGCAATGCCAAACATCCACTCTCTTCGCTGCAGAGTGATTCTTCTTAACATCAAGATGAACCAACATCGTTTTAAGGCAGTCAAACACATTTTAACGCAGAAAAAAGGAGTTACTTCCCAAGCCCTTCCTAAGTCACTTGTTCTTAGTATCACATAGAGCTCTGAATCATACATATAACTTATTTATAAGGGAGGCAGTTTTGCAGAATAATTTAATTTACTTTCTTTAGTATCCACATCAAGTCATCTAAGTTACTAACATACAGAAAATAGTAACTTTGGCAGGCAGATAATTAAGCTGAACAAAGCATCTTTTTATGAACTAAAAAGTCAAGTCTTAGCTAAAACCAATGGCAGAAGACAAAGCTTTACAACCCCACTCTACTTCTAGTCAAGTTATTTACATGCTAAACAACTTGCCTTTTCCAGCTCTACAACACACACACACACACACACCTGCCCAGGGAAGAGACCTTTACCAACTGCCCAGCTCAAGGCAGCTTTGTGGTGGCCTCTTTACCCTCCCAGGGAGCAAAGTCTAGGCAGGAGAAGAATAATCTTCCACTTGTTGGGCAAAACAGCACTGCTTTCTTGCTGTTTCTCCCTTGTAATTCCAGATTCCTTTTTATTAGAGATTAGACTGTCCTCCAGAGAGTTGAATTCCACCTACCTAACAAGCTAGAGTTATCCAAGATACTGTCTCAATACTTCATTTGATGACATTTATTGGGAAGCTAAAGGACTCCTTTCTGACACAAAAACACCACCAATTAATTATGCAGGTTTTAATTTTTGAATAGAAATAACAATTCACATGTAAATCAACTCACCCTGAAGATTAAGTTCTTCCTCAGCCAATCATATTGTCAGGAAGCACAGACATTTGGCTGTTCCTGAATTATTCCCTAGTTTTAATAAAGAATTGCAGAGCCTTGCCAGTCAAGTTTTCACCCACTCAAAGAAAACAAATACCGGCACAAATCTCATTTCTTCAGCAAGCAAAACAGTTTTTAAGACCAATTCATCTGCTTATCTGCTAACAGAGAAGTCATATACAAGCCAAGGGCAACCTGCACTGCAAGCCACCAAGAACAGGTAACTCACAGTATGGATGGATAGTCTATGGAAGGAGTATGACCCACTTCAGACACCTAGAGATGTAGGAGACAACCAAGTGCCATTTCTCCAGTGGAGAAACGTCACAATGAAAACAATCTCCTTTTCCCCAAGGTGATTTTGGGTCCACAGCCAGAGGCTGTTCTGAAATGTGAAGCCTGGGTTTCCATGCCATCCACCAGGCAGGTGTCTTCCCACTACAGCAACACTTAGTCATTAGCTCACACTGCCCACGCCACCCAGGGAGGACACTCAGCTCTGACAAAGCAGGTTTTCCCCTGAGCACGCAAACCAAGGTGCTAAAGCATTCAGTGGGGGAGAACTGACAGAGCCTCTGTTCAGACCACGTACCTCAGAGCTCTGCTCTCACTCACTTGTACCTAGAAGCCCAAACCACAGAGTCACCTCTGTGACTCCTACTCCCATACACTAACAAGAAATGTTCAGCATACATACAGGTGCTGGGCTGAGCACGGGATGTTTCCATGTAGCTGAGGCCCAGAGCACAGGGCCCTTGCCAGA
The DNA here is from genome assembly GCF_019238085.1 of Lagopus leucura. Lineage (NCBI taxonomy): Eukaryota > Metazoa > Chordata > Aves > Galliformes > Phasianidae > Lagopus > Lagopus leucura. Next base: position 9,710,723 of record NW_024962273.1, on the reverse strand, counting down.
GAAACACCTGACTGAGCAGCAGTCAACCTCAAGGCTTTCTGGCATGTGTACCAAGTGGGGAGGAAGTCACGCTGTCCCTGCTCACCCTTAATTAATGGTTTAGAGTATTGAGCCAGAAAAATATAATATGTCCCACTCAGTTAAAGAACTGTCCTCCCCTTCCAGGCTAGCACATTGCACTGCCAGGCTGGTCTGCATGAAGTCTGCATTCCCCAGCAAGGTCAGGAATGTAAACATTATAGGAAAGGAAAAAAAGAAAAAAGAGAAGAAAAACAAAAAAAAAAAAAAAATAAAAAAATCAAAACATAACAGCACAGGCCCATGTTTAAAATACTCTCCTGGAAGCAGGAGATCCAGGTGCAAGGTTTCATTTCCTACAGTCCTGGAGATCAATGGAGGCTCACCCAGCTCCCTCTCGAGGGATGTTGTTAATGTAATTGCACGGATTATTGAAAAAACAATACTGAAGCATGCAGTTCTGATGAATGATGGCAAAAAACCAGCATGCAGTGAGTCGTCTTCATTTTTTAAAGGCAGATCTCTCCACTCTTCTGCATTGCCATGGATATTTACATCAGTTAACCAAATGACAAGACAAAAACACTGAAAAGCATTACTGAATACTATTTTCTCCTCTCCCCCCACTTCAATTTGTATTTATCTCATGGTTTTTCCAGTACAAATCTTTGTATTTGATCATCTCTTTAAAACCTCCTGAAACAATTTTAGAAGCCTGAGTCAACTGGATGTTGAATTTTGACAAGCTTTTGAGAGAAAGATTTCTGTGTAAATGATGCAAAATGGTCGTCTCAAATATTCTGACATTGAAAAAAATCGGTCTGTGAAAAGCAACCTCAGTTTTCTTTAAACATTTTAGCATCTCTGCCCTACCTAAGAGCCAGCTCTTCCCTTGCCAGCAGCAGCAGAAGCAAGGAGACAAATAAGGCTTGAGGTAAGCACTGATGACTTGTGCCACATCTTGCCACAGCTGCTCAGCAAAAGCAATCTCTGAGAACAAGTGTGCCATTAAAAGCACCTTTTAGCTCTGAGACTGACATCTGTACATAAGGCAACAGCATGTCTGAACAACTAAGAGAGCACAGAAGTCACCTAGAGCATGAGTAGAGCAGTACGACTGTGTATGATGGAAACAGCATCTCAGCTGTGCTCTCCTTGTTCAGATATCAGGGGAAGTTTATGAAATGCTATTTTTACAGAGCTTTAAGCCACCAGAAACCAGACAAATCTCAGAATCCATATGCAAGTAAAATGGATATATTTTACTAGCGTAAGTGCATGAAAGGGGGAGCTGGAAAGGATAGCGTGCCTTCACTGTGTGATAAGATGCACAAACACAGAGCACTGCAACGGACTGCTGGGAGTTCGCAGGGCATAGGAACTGCACACAGACTGATAAGAGCATTAAAGGAGGCTCTCACTATTTGCGTTAACGTAATGGGCTCTAGCACAGGGATGAGAACAGACGATGGCAGTAGTTTGTTATATTCACTCATTGTTCTTCCTTCTCCTCCTGCAATTAGAGTGATTATACTCATAACGCAATGCAAAACTGTATCGACTGAATTCACTTTACTAGCCTCAGCAGACAGTTTCTGTTCAGGATGCTGTCTTTCAGAATGCAGTACAATGCAGTATTGGAGGCTTCAGACACAGAAACAGCATGGACTCATTACAAAGATTCATTACTGATTATGCCATCAGCACTGAGCTCTGGTTTTACCAAAATGAAACATTTGTTTTCTAGCAAAAGAGGCATATCTACTCCTGCGGCAGAGCGCTGTTGAAGTCTCCTGTTCCCAAAGATGGCCAGAAAATGTCAGGCCTGCTCCAACCCAGCACTGGCTGAAGCCACTCAGGTTTTGCTGGAAGGATGTACTTCCCTGTTTATCTGGGACAGCTCCTGCGTTCTGTCAAGATGCAGAGGTGATGACAAAGTGGCCTGGCAACGTCTTGTCAGAGGATACAACAGCAGTGACAGAACAGCACAGCTTAGGAACCAGAGAATAAACACACACCATTTCCACTACTGTGACCTTTCCTTCCCAAACGGAGAGAAAGTGCTGCTATCAGGAGGATATTAGAAGAGACCTTGGAAAAAAGAGCATTGCTTAGCTGGCTGTGGAAGTTGTTCTGTCCTCAGCTGGAGCACATGGCGTGGAATTCCTTAAGAGAAGTGAAACAGCTGAGCATCCACAAAAGAGTGAAAAGTCTTTAGCTGAAGTCTTGCATTGCCAATTAATTCTACAATTTTAAACAAAGTGGACACAAAATAAGCTGACTTTTATTTGCAACCAAACAAAGAATCATTTAAAATAGCTGGGGGTTTTATAACTAACTGTAGGATTTCCACAACTCTGTATGAGAGACACACATGCCTTTTATTGCAAAGAATCATTGTATGGGCAGAGTTTGCATCAAAGTTAAAAACAAATGGAAGAGCTGGGAACACTTAAGGATAACAACATTCATCAGTTACATTTTCCCTGACCTTGCAGCAAGGATTCTGGATTTCAAATGGCCACGTAAGCACCCACATAAGTAGGTCACTCCAAAATGACTCCTCTTTATTTCCACAGAAACTACAACAGATACAAAGAGCACAGTAACACTCTTTGATAAAGTAAACTCTCAGCTACAAAACACTGGCTAAGCACTCAATTTCATGGTGTGACAGCTGTGCATGGCTTGTCTTTCACTTCCCCACTGTGCTCACATCCAGTCTTTGGCCTCCAGAAACGTTCAAAAAGCATCTATGAATGTCAGTGGGTGCCATTTTTTCCATATGGAGGAATTCAGTGACACACCTTTGCTTCTTACACACTTCCATGTCAAACATCATATTGTCACACTGCCCCTCTGCTGCCATCTGTCACCAGAAACAAAATGAACAGAATATTGGTGGGAAAGTTCAACCTTGACTATGGCTGCCATCAACATCTGCCTCTGACATTGTGAGCAAACATAATGAAATAGGAGGCTTTACTTTTAGAGTAGCCCTCATAAATAAAAGCCATCTCTGCACTACTGCATGTTTTCTATGCTGGCAGCTCAGAAGTCCCATTTACTACATTCCTCATCCTTTCAAAATGACAGATTATTAGGAAATAAAATCCAGTCATACACTGAAATTAAGAAAGCCAAAGAAACGACCTGCCCTAATTAGATCTTATGATCAGATCTATTTCAACAGCAGAGGTTTTTTTTCCAGCTTGCCTGACTCACAAACAGTCTCTGTTTTACAAGTCAAAATGCCATGGGTAAGATTTAGTCAGAATCAGTGATATTTAGCAAGGTGCTATTTGCTGGTTGATCTCACTTTGGATGAAGCTATAGGTCCTCAATGAGGTGTTTTCAGACACCTTGTTTTCTCTTTCAGATTTTTCTTTAGGATCCAAAATCAAGTAACAATGAATTTCCTAATAACTGAACCCTCAAAAGCAAAACATATCCATGCCACATACGGATATAACATATCCATATCCATTGGGTCTCACCAACTCCATTCAAAGAAATTCAACCCCTAAAATGAGTTACAAATCCTGAAAAATCCTTTTCTATCAGGTGGGATTTACACTCGAACTTGAAAGACAGCTGCTTCTAAAGGAACAAACCTACTGCTTCAGAAGGGTCTCATACAGAGCTGAACCATAAGGATTACTACTCACACATGAAGGCTTGTATCTTACTCCTACCAATACTGTTCATGGGATCTCTGAAAGCACATCCAGGTTCCCTATACAGAGGAAAAAATGAGGACTAAATTCATCTGAGAATTCATCATCCTGAAAGGAACAGCATTCACTGACTAAATTCATTACCAAAGTGAAAATCTAAGAGGTGGAAATTTTGTTCACATGTGAGAGATCTGAGTGCCTTGGAAAACAAAGAAACATTCAGGAGAACACCAAGCTATGTGGTGTGGTTGACAAGCCTGAGGTATGAGATGCCCTGCTGAAAAGGACCTGGATGTACTACTGGTGGGCGGCAGCTGGACATGAGCCAGCAGTGTGCCCTTGCAGCCCAAAAGCCAACCGTGTCCTGGGCTGCATCAAAAGCAGTGCAGCCAGCAGGGCGAGGGAGGGGATCCTGCCCCTCTGCTCTGTGCTGTGAGAGCTCACCTGGAGCACTGCGTCCAGAAATGGAGTCCTCAGTACAGAAGGTACATGGAGCTGTTGGAGCGCATCCAGAGGAGGGCCCCAGAAATGATTCCAGGGATGGAACACCTCACTATGAGGACAGGAGCTGGGGCTGTTCAGCCTGGAGAAGAGAAGGCTACAGGGAGAGCTGAGAGCAGCCTTTCAGTATCTAAAGAGGAGCCATAAGAAAGAAGAAGACAGACTCTTTAGAAGCATCTATTGTGATAGGATAAGGAGAAAAGGTTTTAAACAAAAGCAAGATAGATCGATATAGATAGGATATGAGATAAAAGTTGGGTTTGTTTGCTTGTTTCTTTTATGGCAATGGTAGTAAAGCACTGGCACAGATTGCCCAGTCCCTGGAAACATTCATGGTCAGGCTGTACCAGGCTCTAAGCACCTGACTGAGCTGTAGGTGTCCCTGTTCACTGCAGGGCAGTTAGAATGGACCTTTAAAGGCAACCTAGTCCAACTCAAATGATTTTATGGTTCTATGAAAACATGCTAAGTAAGGTAAATACAGGAAAGCACTAGATTAACTGGTGTGGCTAGCACTACAGATTCCACTAACTTAACATATTTTAGAAATCTTAATAAGGGAAGCTTATTAATACCAGCCACTAATACCTCTGGCAATTGAAACCAGAGATAAATGGACTATTTCCAGCTCTAGCTGGACTGGAAGATTGAAAAAGTTTGAGTGCCAAGACAGCATCATTAAGACAGCAGCAGTATGAGTTATCCAGCTTTCCTGCTTTAATACATTTCCATGCAGATTAGCAGGGACAGTGCTAGCTCGTCTTCCTGCTTGCCCCCAGAAAGTGGCATTTGTTTTTCTTTGCTTTGTAAACAGAGGTTAAACTTTGCAACACATATCCTCTCAGTTTACATATTACCCAGTCGGTGAATGAATACACTGCACCCAGGCTTACATATTCCAGGCTTAAAAGGTATCAGTTCTCAGTCAAGTGAAAGATACCCCAAATTCCATATTTAAATAGCTAGTCAAATTTGGGGAAGAAAAACATTTTTTTTTTCTCCTTTATCTCACTCAGTCATTCCCTTCTTTATCTTTAAATGCAGATTTGCTTTAATCTCTTTTCTGGTTCAGACATTAGTCTATTAAGCTTTTTCCCTACTTCATGAATGCCCTGCTTTCCCCCTCTATCAAGAAAGTCAGGGTCCACAGCTCTTAGGATCTCATTATGACCAGCTTGGTTTCATTACTGTCATGCTGTGTGATTTCTGCTAAAATGTTGCCCAAACCCACAAGCCATCAGAAGAGAAACAAAGTTTCAGCTGTAACTAATCTGGTTGGAACAACTACAGGAGGCAAAGTTGAAGCTTACTGCTATGTAAGCAATTGCAAAACATTCAGCCACCCAAAATTGCATATTGTAAGGAACGTCAAGGCATCCTGCTGTCTCCTACTCTCCTTTGCATATTTCACCCCACCCTTTGTCTGGGATCTGAAGATTGTGGTGCACAGACAAAGTAAATTATGTGTTCATTGGGTTGGCCAAGGGGGGAGGGAAGGAAACCACACACCCACCGTGGCCTTCTGCCCCCATGTAGTGGTCCTGTCCCAGAGGTAAAACCCAGCCAACCAAATCTATCGGAAGCAGGAAAGCTTCACAGGTTTGGGGACAGTTTCAAAGCATGGAAAACCCACCAGACCTGTGCTCCAGAACGTGACCTGTGCCACAGCTGGGCAAAAACACAGAGGTCTCACCTATCAACTCATGAACTCATCAACTATGAACTCAGCCTGGTCAGCAACTGCAGGACCTTCCCAGGCTGACAGCACCTCGTAACCTCAGGGATGATTAGCAGGTGCAGCAAATGCTCACAATTTCAGTTTAGCTGCTATCACCTGCAGACTTGTCTGCTACACTGGAACAGCTTACACTCAGTGCTGATCCAATAGGTCCAAATTTTTTTATTACAGCTGTTTCCAATATACCTCATTTTGAGGTGCACAAAAAGCCGTAAGGCAAAAAGAAGATTGCATGAAGAAGCAATGGGAACAATTTTAGCACGATAGCATGGCATTGTATATCATGGGTTCACAGAAATACCTCTAAATTACCTACAGAACCCTGTCCTCAAACTTCTTGAACAACAACAACAAAAAAAACAACAACAAAAAACAAAGCAGATGTAAGCACTGAGTGAAAAGGTGATCCATGCAGAAATATCTCCAATGACTCCATAGAAGCTTCTTCAAAAGTCATCTGATCACCAAAGCAGACTTTATTAGCAGATTGTCTCTGGGAACACCACAGTGCCAATACCAAAACTGGGAGCCCCATCACAGTTGGGGAATCACAGGACAGGGCAATATGCCTATGCATAGACCTTTTATCACAGGGGCAGAGCTGTCCTGACCTACTCAATTTTCAACATTAAACTCCACAGAAACAACAGAAGCTTGATTACAAAGGTTGAGAAATATAACAATGGCTCCAGCATTCTTCACTGAGAACGGCTGAGATGGGAGCCCAGCTAAACACAACTAAACACAGCTCAGCATCTTGCAGTGCTGTCATCTGTGCTACCTGGCATATCTTGTCCTCCGCCTGCATAAGCTCATGAAACTTCCTCTGAAACTGCTGCTACATCTCCCTGTGTTTGGTTGAAACTGACAAATTTGAAAGTTATGGGGAGGGAGGAAGGAAGAGAGAAAGACTGTACAAGCTTCATTTCCTTCAGCAGCGAGACCAAAAATAGCACAGAAGTATTCATATTAAAATTATATACTTTAGATGTCCTCCAGCTCTGTAAGCTGATCTTGTGAATCCCAAGAGCATCTTTTAAGAATGCCTGAGAAAGCTGTGTTGTGTTGCATTTCTTTCTCTCATCATCTTGTTTCAAATATGCTAATTAGAATGGAGACAATCAGAGCAAAATTAATTTACCCATCTGTATTTGTTGTCCGTGCTTCCCCCAACTGCTGAAAAAAAATGACAAATATTAAGCCAGCATGTCAAAGAGCTATTTCTAGCTTGTCATAAAAGGTGTGAAGAAATACATGTCATTTGACTGGTTTCTTCTGTCACCACTGAAGTTATGGCTCTGAGGATCAAACTGTCAGAAAGGGTGACTGTCAGTAACTACAAATTGTTTCAGGCAGCCCGTGCCATGATGCTTACAACGGTTTAATTAAGGCACATTGTCCAGACCAGCTGTAGATGAAAAGAAAACTCCAACAGTTTAATAAAACCAAGCAACTTGGAACCTCAAAAAAAAAAAAAAAAAAAAAAAAAAAAAAAGACCAGATGTGCATCTGAAGTGCCTATTACAGTTATGTTTCTACATCTGTAAGGACAGTTTGTTTGATGTGCCCTTGTCACTCAATAGGAAGAACAACTGGTCAGCCATGTGCTGGTGTGGGGGCCTAAAGCAGGGAAGGAGCAGGATTGACGAATTGCTCGGAAACCTCCAGGTTACCTCTTGCTTCCTGACAGAAAGCAGGTCTGCCTAGCCTCTGCTTCAAATCTCTACTTCTTTCCTTGGACAGAATCAACAGAGATTCATCAGAGATCACAACTGGTTGCGATGGCTGCAATCCAACCCTATAGATAAAAGCCAGAGGAAATGCTCATTCCAGTGACAGGTTCTCAGAGGCTTGCTCTGTCACCACCAGCACCGACATGCTTCTACTTCCTCCTGGGGTTTTGTCATCTACACATTTAAAAGCTGTATCTCCTGCTAAACATCGAGTAGAAGCAGACCCAGGAAAAAAAACATCGCCAAAACCTCACAAAAGGCATCTTTTCATTTGACAGTAAATCCTTCATAACCTCACTACAATCTACAAGCATTTTCTCTCTCATGCTTGACCCCACATTAGGGAAACACAATCTTGATGCAGAGTGCTTCTGAGATTGTCGTATGAGACAGCATCAAAAGCCAACCTACGAGATGCAGGACATTATTATTATTACCAATGACATTATCATTCCTCTTACTGCTGTTACAGAAGAAAACTGGTTGGATGCCATTTGTCCTCCACAAAGCCATTTTGGCTGTTATTCATCTCTCTGTTATGTCCCAGCTGCTTGCACACTGTGCTATTATTTCTTTCAGAATTTTCCAGGAACTGAAGTGAAGCTTGATGGATCTACAATTCCCCAACACTTCACCCTGTTTCCAGCCCACCCCCTCTGCTATTTTTTCAAAAGACAAGCATTACGTTTGATGCTTTCCATTCCCCCAGTATTGCAACGACCACTCAAGCACAACCAGCACAGTTAGTAGAAACTTTCAGCTGCTTTTTAAGTGTCCCAGCAGCCCATTTCCTGACAGCAAATGGAACTTGTAAGAAAATGGTGCCTACCAACACTGAGATGTGCAGTACCTCTGCACTGGTTCTAAACCCGAGGGCATGACAAACAGTTTTCTGGCAGTTTCATTGATCTCTTCTCTCATCACATGAGAGAGTCACCAAAGGTTTAAATGTAACACAGGGTCACGCACACGCTCCTGAAACAAAAACAACTGAAAAGTCAATAGCTTGGAATAAAAGCTCTGTTAACATCCAAACGCCATCTACTTCTACCACTCTCATGAAAAGCACTGCAAATTCCCTAGCATGGATGAGTACATTTAAAACAAAAGCCACCCTGTAAAAGGCACAACACAGTGTTGCACAGCGGAATACGAGCCAAGAGCCACGTTGATATAAACCATCATCGTACTTCAAAATAAATATTTAAACGCTAAAAATCCCAGGTGAAATCCAAGCCTAACGAGTCCCACCGACAAAAGCAACACTTAAATGATCTGTGTCTGTAGACCGCTTTATTTCCTTTCTGTGACCACAGACTCCCTCAATATTCTTAGCACTTCCATTTAAGATGGATATGCACGTTTCGTATCTAACTTCAAATATTTAAAAGAACAAAATAAAACTTCTCAAACTGTTTGCACGGAGGTACTCGCAGAAATTTCACACCTAATCCTGCTGTCAGGAGAAAAGCAGTTTGCCAACTACAATATTTAGGAACTCCTCCTCCTCCAGCAGAGGAAGTTTAAAAATATTTATCTCAAAGAGTTCATGGAGTTCAGTGCATCCATTCCAGAGTTTGTCCTAAGTGGTAGAATTCAGAAAAGATGCAAACATGACTTGTTTGATACAGGAGTTCTGTTGGGCTCACCTCCAGCACCTGAGGCTGACAAGAACCCAGCTGGATCCCCCGGCATCTTGAGGTACCCAAACAGCAACCTGAGTGTGAGGAGAAGTGCTGGGAACAAACTATTTGCACAAACAAGGAACTGCTTTGAAACATTTGCAAATAGTCACTGCAAGGGAGATTTGGAATTTTAAGAAACCTGACACTGCTCTGGCTCTTTGACAGCCTTGCTTTGGTGAGCTATGAAAAATACACCAAAAAAATGCAAGCCTGCAGCGAGTAGGTTTAAACTCCTTCCATCATTTCCTTGGAAGGAAAGGCTTCTCTTGAGTTCAAGAGCTGAAAAAGAGACAGTGACTTTCCATCTCAAGCCATTTCACAGGGCTACTATCTCCTTCTCCCTGACTATGCTTTGAAGAGCACATATTGGTGCCTGGTTCAGGAGGGATGCTGTGCTCTGGAACAATAGCCTAAGTGCACCTCTTAATTAGGTATTTAATAAAGCTGCACAAGCTTTTCAGCATGTAATTGCTTGTCTGCATCAGTCTGCAACTTACTTTGTATGAGGAGCCCAAATGCCTAAATCTGGGCTTCTGATTCCACTCTGGGGAGCAAACACGAACACTTAAGCAGCCAGGCCTTTCATTTTATTTAATTTATAGACATCAGAACAGCTTCCACCTTCTCATCATTCTTTTTCCCATCAGCATTTGGTACACAGAAATGTAACTGCATTAAAATATCTTGCTTTTGGGACAGATTCTGCTATTTAACAGAGAGCCTTCCATACACAACAGCTCTATTATTCCAATATTTCCCCATTTATTTTCACATATTTGGGGGTTTAAATTGTTCTTAGGACCATGGATAAGATTTGCAGGGAATAAAATACCACAACAAATGCATTCGCCAGTTATATCACAAAGGCAACAAGATGAACTAGATATTATCCAAAGCCTGTAAGTTCAAGCTGTATAGGCAGTATTTTGCTTCTCATTGAATTTGCTCCATTCTTCCAAAGAAGCCCTTATTAAATAGGTAGTTTTAGGTGAAGGTCTCAAAGGTCGACATATTTCGGCAGAGACCGTTATGGAAAGGAAAATTAAGGTAGACTTACATCCACGTGCAACCAGTAAGAATCAGAGCCAAATACAGGACTCTAAATTGGGAAATGGCACTTATGGCATTCAGCAGAGCTCCAAATTCCCATCTCCGTTCCAGCATATCGCTCCTTCGGGAAAACTAACGAACCTCAGAAATAAGTGAAGAGTGGGAAATTTCAACAGGAAATATTCTGCTCTGCAGGGTAGCCCGATTTCCTGCAATGGCAATGGAAAGATTTCTGATGACTTCAAGAGAGGACTGAATCACATTTGCATAATGCATCAGCATAAGTCTGAAATAATTCCACTGCTGTTTACTAACTGAGCCCTCCAAGATGCATATTGGCTCAAGAGAGCAAGATCTCCAGCACTGCACGTGCACATGCCCTTTCTGCAGGGTAATCAGCTTCAGAGTTCTTTAACAAATAGTCCAACATCTGCCTATATGCCATACACTCAGGCCATTCACACAGAAATTTTTTTCTCTGATCCTTTTGATATATGTACCAAAAACTGCACTGATACCACCATGGGCTTCTGCCGTGAGCACTGATACGAGAAGGAAACACAGTACAGCATGCTCACATTGAGTGTAGGCTTTGCAACTTCTCTCACAATGTGAAGATAATCTGAAGAAGGAAATATTTAATGGAGAGGCCAAAAACGATAATTTTGGAGTAAAAACAGTCAAATCCAATGCAAAGCAAAAGCAAAATCGACACACAGAGAAAGATGCAAGAGATTAAAAGAATATTTTTTGTTTACCTCAACATAAATATTTTTAAAGTCTCTTGTTTTTTTTTAAACATTCAAACATTGCCCCATATCTGAAAGTACTGCTTTCCTGACACACTTTCATGTTTCACATGACTTGTGAAATCTAAACAAGTTAATGAAAAGTAAACAGTTTTAATTGCAGCTTTCAAGCACATGTTTAGAGGTTCCCATTGACTCTCAGATATTAATTCATTAGTACAACGTAGCTGACTGAAAAATAGATGTCCTGGTATGCAGCAGTTGATGCTAAAACTTTCTAAGTGCCTTTTTTAAGATGCCAACATTTTATGTTCTTTAAAATTCATTATTTTCTAAGCTAAACAAGCACCACTGCCAAAGTGCCAAAAGAGAAAATGGGACTCTTTTCCTAAGCATGGCACAACTCAACACTTCTCACTTGTAGAAAAATGTTTTACAACTTTCCTTCTCTTACAGATGGGGATCTCAATATAAACCCAACAACTTAATGACAGCCAGCAAGAGAACTAAGGTCTCCCACGGCCCTATCCCACTGCAAGCCACAGCTCCTCCTGGCAGGTATTAAACCACAAGTATTCAAATAAAACCTCCAGAATCATCTCCAACAGACTGCACCTGCCTTGTAATGGCCTACAGGGGCAAATCCAGCAATGAAAAAAACAGGGAGGCTATCAGGAAAACACACTGGGGCGAGAAAGACCATCAGAGAAAATTGATCACAAAAAAGTGATGTCTCCCAACCAGAGCCATCTGGTTACAGGGAAAAAGAGCTACAGGAAGCAACAACAAAACAGCAGTGAGACACAGCAAAGGCACTCCCTCCTCCATGTATGCAGCAATACCTTGGCAAAGAGACAAGCTGAAAGAACCGACTGGTCTCTTAGAGGGAGGGACGGGAAAAACAGCAGAGAAACAAGGCAAAAAGCTAACTGAATCAAGAGAGCAAGTGGTGGCACTGCCATCAGGAAAACAAGATGAGATCTGCCACCGTGGTACAGTCAGCGGTTGTTGGTTGAAGTTGGTCACCATGGCTCATTAAAGAGGAAGATACCCCAAGTGGCACTGGTTTTGCTGGGATTACCCCAGGGAATAGTTGGCCTTCCCTCTGGTCTGAGCTACGCTCTCACAAGGCTCATGGAGCCAAAGCCAGAACAAGTTTCCTTTTGATCCACTTGCACGTGCCTCCTGCTGATGAAAGAACACTCGTGTGGGCTTCATCAGGGGCCCATGCGCTAAGACGCCCACCGCAGTAGGATCTCCACGGAACCAGTCGAGAGGGCTGGGATTCTTGGCAGGAGCAGGGGCACTCAGCCATCTAAGTAATGGCCTTTCTTTCCTAATTACACTTTTTTGCCAAGATGTAATTAGTTTGCCTGTTTTGTCCTCTGCTTGACAGACTGCTGATCTCACCATTGCACCCCGCGTGCTGACCCAGCAGGGCTCCTCTCCAGCCCTTCCTGGGATGCAGGTACACATGGGTATTTTATTCAAAGCTCTCATAGGCTAGATAGGCTTCACTGAATCAGCAAAACTATCTCTGTGACTTCCTACTTCTATAACTACCTTACGTTCAAGTATAAAGCCATCGAGCCCTTCCTCCCACACCAATACAAATCATTTTGGTGCAGCTATGCAGGGAATAGAAACCGTAAGCGCGCACCAAGATCATTATCCAAGACCCTCTGAAGTCAATGAACTACTAAGTGAAGCAGCCACTGCACCAATGCTCAAGTGCTTAACTATTAACTAGCAGAAATGAACCAAGTGTCTTAATGCAGGGTTGCTCTATGTCCAGATTAATATCAGAGCAAGCTGTTTCAGCACAGCAGTAAAAGCCAGCTACAAAAAGTAATCCAGTCTTTTGAGAATTTGTATTTAAGTATTTCCTTCAGGACAGCTCCTGAAGCAAAGGGAATCCACCACCTTCCCACTGTCTGGGGTCACAGGTCACAACCACAGTTACAGAACTTATTTCCATGATGAATCAGGCATGTCAGCTTAACAGTGCTACAGGGTAAGAAGAGATTTTCACCGTGGACAGATTCACCCTGAGATGAGACACTGTGAGCTCTCAGCTGCACAGTCTTGCTCCAGCTAGAAAGCAGCAATTTGCTCCACCAGCGAAGTCCCGAAGGAGGGCTCACTTTTGGATGGATGTAGTAGGTGCATGTGGTACCAGGGCAAAAGAGAGTGCAGACTCTCAAGCATCAGAACAAAAGGGATCACTCTCTAGAGAAGTATTTACGAAGAGAAAAACAGCACTTGCTTTTTTTTTTTTTTTTTTTTTTTTTACACCCTGCAGAGGGATATGGAGTTTACAAGTAGAGAAGCTTCAGAGATGCATCTAAAGCCATTGCATTTTGCAGGACTGATGCACTTCCAGTAAAAAATGCCCTCCCTATATTCAGTAACTGATAGCACAGACATCCCAGGAGGTGCCCATTGCTTATGGGTCTCTCCCCATGCACATCTTCAATTGCTGACTCCTTAGGGTTGCTCTAGTTTGACTCTCTTGCCTCAGAAAGACCAGAAACCCTGAAGTTTCACTAGAGTTCACTTTAGCCTTCTCCACTGGCAGGCTTCTATTAAAAAAAAAAAAAAAAAAAAGTGAACAGATCGATAAAAACAAGCCTAGCAGGCTTTTAAGAGTATGATTAGGAAAAAAAAAAAAATTACAATAAAAGAGAACTGTAATTCTAGCCTAAACTGAGTCACAGATCTTCCATGGCAATGCTGTAGAGTCCCTGAAGCATATGATCGCTGTGAAAGCCCTGATCCTGCACCCCAAAGCCCTGGACTGGAGAGTCAGAGTGTGGTTGCTTCCCCTTTCACCACCGTGCATCTTCAGATGGCCCAACACACAGCAGAGATCTCACAGGTCTGAAGAGATTTCCCCTCACTAGTTACTCCAAGGGAGACTGTCCCTGGGATTGGGGCTAGAAGCATTTCAGTTATCTCCATCACCTGCTGTCAACTGCTTATCCCACACTCCCAGCTGCTCCAGGTAAGTCCACCATCCACTGGGACTGGCCTACACCATGCCAAATCTGAAAAGCACATTTATCTTTGTTACCTTGCCAGTTCTCGAGGTCACACATTATTAATACAGATAAAAAAAGTGAGGAGAAAAATAGACACCGTGCCCAGCCTCGCCTGCAAAACAAAGGTACCGTGCCCAAAACCAGCCTTTGCTGGAATTTCCATGCTGCAGGCGTGTGCCGATCTGGGGATGTTTGATTATCCCACACTTAGGAGTTTTAAAGCTTGAGGGAGCCAGTGTTAAACCCGGTTGCTACCAGTTTCTCCTGTGGCTGCTCTTATAGGAACATGCCTACAGAAAAGTAAGCCTGACCCTTTTGGAAGGTTTAAAAGAGATACCAAGCAGTTTGAGTGAAACAGGGCTGGTCTGGGGAACAGGGAAGGGCGAGAAGGCACAGGTTTGTGTTTGCACTTTCGACTCTCTGTGCAGGAGCCGTACTGATCACTGCACACATTTGGAAAGCTTCTCTCTTCTGGGTCCTTGTTTCTCCTTAAAGGGGAATCCCAGCTCTCTAACTAAACCTTCCCACCTGCTGGCAGGCTGCTCCTCACCAGAGGGCACACATTTTCCAGGATACATAATTTCCCAGATAATCCTGATAGTGGTAACTGCCTGCCTTGGGTGTGGGTAGATCTCTTCCAGCTCCCAGAACAGTACACCGTGGCTATACAGCAAGATAGGAAAAGGGGGATATAAATACACGTGGTGACAGCTTGTACCCTGAGATGGGATTGGGCTGGGACACAACCGTAGCAGGTCGCAGAGCGCAAGCAGCCGGCCCTGCACATGCCAGCACCCAAAGCTGACTCCTCCGCCCTGACATCAGCCCGCACAACCCTGCAGAAGCACAGCTGGGCCTTGTCCGTGCTGCTGCTCCAGCCCTGCTCCAGCAGTGCAGGCACAGTGGTCTTTGTCCTCCAACAAGCCTCGTGCTGCAGTCACCCTGGACTTCTCACCTGGCAAAGCCCTGACATCCACTTCTCCTAGCACTGAGATGCAGAAGGAAAATGGACTTTTCCATAAGGCCATCTGAACAGAGCGATGTGAGCCCATCGTCTGAGTTAACTTTAGATTTCCAGTGGAAGAGCTGCTGGCAGCCTGCCCAGATTCCTTGGCCTGCTGCCTGCCAAGTCCTCAGAGACTATTTTTATCATTATTTATTTATTACATTTAACTATCTTGGGGCTGGACCGCAGACAGGCGGAATCTGAAAACGCAGACGCTCAACGGAAAGCTAACTGGGAGGTAGGGGGAGGTTAATTATAATATCAGGACCTGTCCCATTGAAGAGTAAAAAAAAAAAAACAACCAAAAAAAACCAACAACTTTAAGAGAGTTTGTGGCTTAACAGGCTGAAATTCTTGCCATTCTTTTAGGCACCACGTTGCCTACAAAGAAGAGGTGCTGGCTCACCTGGCAGGTACACGTGCCGTTCCCATACAGCCTGGCAGAGTGGGCAGCAGCTTGTGAATTCGGAGAAAGGGCAGGGACTGGAGAGAGTGAGAAAATGATGTCCAGTGAGCAGGCAGCCCATTGCAGCAGTGCGCAGCAGGAGAGACCGCTTATGAGAAGCCAGCAGCAACTGGCTGCTGCTACCAGGCAGTGTTGCCTGCTGGAACCCTCCACAAAAAAGGCACTTTGCAGCTTTTGGGGAGCAGCCCGAGCCCACCAAATCATACAACATAGGCTGCTTGTAACTAAGAGCTTGGTCTGGTTTCTGCTACTAGATACCCAGTGTTCTGCTAGTGCCTTACAGGTCTGCCTCACAGACCTGAGGGTAATTCCTTTCAGTCCTTCCCAACCTGAGCTGGAATCAAGCCAGAGTGGCCATATATTCCATTAAAAAGCCCAAACCATTCTCTGCTATTTAGAGAATGCAAAGCCAGCTAAGCCACAAACAAAATGGATCATTCCAAAACACATTTCCAGATGGATCATGATGAATGAAAGTCAGAACACCTACAAAGAGATTTCCATCTTCAAAAGGAACCCGTGATCTCCATGAAAAACAGGCCTGGGAACAGGAAACTATGGCAAATGAGACTAATTCTTTCTACAACAGAAATACTTCACACTCAAACGAATGCTTCCCACCCACAGACCGTAAAGCATTTTTATAAAAGCAAGCACTACTCTGGTTTCACACAGAACAGCAGAAGCAAGGCATGTAAACCACTTGTCCGGGGTCACGCAATACAATATGGTATTGTCAGCTCTTTGACCTTGCTTTTCCAGTGCTTACCTTGCCCCGTTGTGCTGCCTGGACAGTGTGTTGATAGACAACAGGCTTTCTACTCCAGCAGAGCCCTGTAAATCACAGACACCAGCCTGCCCACATCATGCTTGGGTTTAACTAAATCAGGAGCTGGTAGCTGCTGCTAGCACAATACTGATGCAGGAAATCTCCTCTTATTCACACAATAGCAGCGGGAACCTTGCAAGCATGACACAGCACACAGCCAGGAGCATGACACAGAAAGCAGGGACTCACTGCTGCTGTAGGGGACAGCAGCTCTCACGGTCACAGCATGGGTCACAGCAGTTGGTGTGGTTCGTACATATGTACTCTTGGTTTCAGGGGGATTTCTGGGTGCAGAAGGACCTGCAGGTATAACAATGCCTCAGCACACTCTGAAATTCACATGGATTATCTGTTAAATTCGAGGGTTCTCCCTTTTGTGCACACAAGACAACAACTCGCGCCTTAATAGAGTTCCAGGCCTGTCTAAAGCACAATCCAAACAACCCTGGTGTTATTGGTACAGACTATACACCAGAATCCCACTGAATGAAACTTTGTAGCCCAAGCTGCATGGCCTATCAAACATTAAACACAGCATCTTCCTTTTTCCCATTTGGAAGAACACTTTAGTTAGCAATGAGATGTGCACCATTTCTAAATGTAAATATAGCAGGGCAGGAAAACAAAAAGGAGTGTTTGACTGCTAATGAATCACCCTTGTTGAAAGTTTCCTCTGGGGCACGTTGCCATCTGAGTCACTGAGCTCTGCATGCTTTTTAGGTCAGCTTTCTCTCAGCTTTATTCACCTGACGTACGTCTCTCCAGCTTGTAAGGATATACACCTCTACTCAGCATGCTCTTGTAATGCTATACAGAATCAGCTGGGCAGTGGATGAATGTGCAGCTATATTTTAGGCTTAGTGCAATAGCAGTGGCAGAAAAATTCTCTAAAACAACATTTTTTCATCAAGGCTAACCTTGAGACAGTCAGAACAGGACCTGTCTACCACTCCTCATCTTCAGAAGAACGTTGCTAAACATTAACTCGCTGCTCCTCATATCACACGTGGCGTGGTCTCTATAAACATGCATTAATTTCCTCATTGGTTTAACAAAGATGAGATTGATAAATTAAAATGAGTTGCTAAAGACAAGGGATTAAAGACACACACCGTGACTCGGGGCCCTGGGCTCCCAGCCCTGTGACCCGGCCATTCTGCTAACAGCGGATGTGCTGACTGCTTTCTCCTCTTTTCCTCCAGTGACGTCTGGGTCAGGGCCTGTTGGCTGGATGCATTAAACCAGAAATAATCCTTTCAAGATCTGTGCTCTGGCCAGTCTCACCCATGCTGAACTTGACCCATAATTTCACCCACACAAGCACAAATCAACCTGCTACATGTACTGCCTTCCCCTGCACTGTTTACAAGCATCCTCCTCTCCCTTCCCTAGGTAATTTCACATCCTGCCAGTTCCCAGATTTAGGTGTCAACATGCCAAAAAAATACTTATGCTGCCACAGCAAATGCTGTGCCAGGCTACGCAGACTGGAAGATTTATCTTCTGTTGAGGAGAAATCCATCTGGTACAGTGTATCTGTTATCAGTGCTTCCTCCAGCTAACCCCCTTGAGCTCCCTGTGTCAATGAACAAAGATTTCACACCCCTTCAGTCCTCAGCACCTCTCTATTTCCCTCCATCAAGCTCTGGCAGTCTATATCTTCCTTTTCCTTTTGGAAAAAGCCCAAATAGGTAAAACACGCCTTCAATAAAAGCATAAGAAAGCTGTGTCAAGCCTACTCTATGCAACAGCACAAGACCTCCAGTTCTAGGATACGCTGAAATATAAGACCCCAGCCCCTCTGAAAACCACTTCTTCATTTAACAGCTGACCTATGCCACCAAGCACAGTGCACAGAAAGAAGATGGACTCAGCAACATGCACTGCTTTGCCTGACAAAGACCTGATGAACAGACCCTGTAGAACATCCTTCAAAAAGAAAATGAAGTGCATCCATTCAGCTGTAGAGCCTGATCCATGCCAACCATCCCGTAGGACAACATGACACAGCAGCCTCTTCCATCCATGTCTCTGTCAGATGCCAGCCATCACCGTGCTGTGGGAAGTTTGTGACCCACAGAGTTAGCTTTGCCAATTCCAAAAGCTAAGAGCCTGGAAGGGGTGGTGATGGTGGCAACGCAGAGGCAGGGCATGCAAGCCTGCCAACAGTTTGTGTTAGATGGATGCTGACCTTCCAAAAGTAAAGCTTGCTCACAAAGTCTGCATTGTTTACAGTTACAGAGCAGATGGTTCCTTTAAAACAGAAAAGCTCACGAACAAAACAGGAGGCAGACCTACCAGCGAGCACTTTGGTAAAAGTTTCCTACAATTTTTCTATTGTGAGTCCCAGCTGAGTGCTGTTTGTTATGGAGAAGCTGCACATGAAATAGAGAAAAACACGTGCATGCCAGAAAACTTCTGTAAAGCATTATTCCCAATACAAGATGCAAGGCAAGACATTCTAAGTCTCATCTTCAGAATCTGCCTTTGCTTCTTCCAGTCCTTCGCCCTCTCTTCCCTGCAGCCTCATTCAGAGAATTCTGAGTGGCCATTACTCACTGGCCTGCTGCCATATATCTACCGCCAAGGCAGCAGCAGAGCTTGGGCATACTTGGTGCATTTTGGTACCCCACCTCTTTGCCACAGCCTAAGCTCTGTCCTTCACTGCATCCTACCGATTACTAATTCGGCCAGCTCACGATATTTTGCTCAGCGGGCACCAGATAACACTTCACAATTCATTTTAATTGCAAGTTCTTTGTAATGTTTTCTTTATTCAAGAGAGCGAAGAAAATTTTAAAAAGTGGTTGGTCTGGCCTCCATTATAATGAAAGCAATCCTTGCTTTCAAAGGAACAGGGACAAATTTACACCGAAAAAAAAAACCAACCCAAAATCTCAAGTGATGTCTCATAGCTGCCTCTCTTAATCTCTGTGCTCCATCCCACTGTTTATTCCCAGCCTGCTGGTCCCATCACTCCCCTCCAGCCCACAAGACCCTCCCATCCTTGCCTGCACTCATTGCACACATGCTCTCTGCTTTCAGTCTGACCTCCCCAAGTCCTGCAGACCAACTCCACCAAACCCACAGAATATCCCAGCTTTTCCTGGCCAACAACAGTGCTGGGAGAATCCTCACTGCTCTACCACACTAATTTCTACTGCTGGTCACATCACCAATCAGCCTGCTGCAGCTCTCTCAGGCAGCTTATGCCTATTCAAGTGTTGCTAACTCCAGAAGTTTGGCAGAACAGTGGTAAATACAGGAACCCCAAAGCTTACTTTTATTCTGTAGAAGTGACTTGAGGCAAGACGAGGCTGTTGCACCACTTAGTCAATAAAAAATGCATTTTAGGATGTTTTTAGATGCCTACATTTAGCAGACCCACTTGGGAGCATACACCTAACTCCAATATTGGATGCCTGAGGTGTTCTCATGTGAAATGCTCACGCTCTGCCTAAGAGGGCTTTTGGGTACTGCTGGGTAGGTTAACCGACCCAAAATGAACCCTTCTTCAGACCATGCCCCCTTCCTAGATATTAAGACTGGAAAGGCAAGGTGTTCCATAGGTTCACTGCGACAAGCATTAGATGCTTCACATATATGAAAACCTATATTCACTTGTCCTCACAATGATTCAGATGCTCATCCACGAGGACCAGGTCGCTGCTCGTCACGTACCTCAAGCACCCCTGCTTTCAGAGGAGTTCTGCAAACCTCAACAAAGCCTCAAATCAGACACACAGTCATGAAACAGGGATGAAATACAACCTCCTAGACTCAAAGCAATGAAACAAACTCTAATGAACACAGTTGTTCAAACAGAATTTCTCTGATCCATGCACTTTTCCCTTCTGGGCAAGCTACACTGATCTGGGAAAAAAAAAAAAAAAAAAAAAAAAAAAAGCTAATTTTCCTAAAACCATCAATGTTAAACAAATTCCAAGTGCAAGCACTGATCTCAAGCTAGTGTAGCCCAACAAAGCCCCATCACCATTTTCTATAGCAATTTCATAAAACCATTTAAGTCAGAAGTTAACATACAGCTGTGCACGCCACAACTCCAGAAGCTCTGTGAACAAGAACCAGTTTAGGTCCCAGTTATGGAAAGAGGTGCCAGCCCAGCTTCCTTGGCTGCTGCTGACAATGCTTTATTGTTCCTCTATAATGCTGTTTTGTTTAGGGCCCTCTTTGGAAATTCCATGACGACACACATGCAAAGTGCCAGGGTAGATGCATGTGCTCCTGCAGCATTGTTTTCACCGCTGTT
This sequence comes from Lagopus leucura, assembly GCF_019238085.1. Classification (NCBI taxonomy): domain Eukaryota; kingdom Metazoa; phylum Chordata; class Aves; order Galliformes; family Phasianidae; genus Lagopus; species Lagopus leucura. Next base: position 9,689,960 of record NW_024962273.1, on the reverse strand, counting down.
AATATTCCACCCCCAAGACCTCCTAAACGACGGTCTGTTCCATATGTTCACCACTTCATAGAGCAGGGATGTGCAGTCCTGCCTCCATACAGTTTCTGTCTGCCAGTTCCCCTTCCTCACAAAAGTTGCCAGAAGCCCTGGAAGCTGCTTGTCAAGATTTTGGAGCCTGCACTGAAGGCATACCCTTGTGAACTCCTCAACCTTTAATCACCATGACCAGTGATGCTGATGGCACAAAATCACAGCTTGATGTATGCTTCTGTTTGAGAAACTGCCAGCAAAAAAAATGGTGTAAATTCTCAGGACAAAATTGTTAGGAAACACCTGCATGCTAACACTAGCTAAATAAAAACCTCCCTACTTCCTCAGCAAAACAGCACTTCATCCACACTACCTAGAAAGCACCAGCCTGCTTGTTGCGCTGTGCAAGCAAATTCTGCTTAGAACAAGGGAAAAACTGGCCTACAATTGAGCTGTCTCCAAGATCAGTGGAGCACAAGAGAATGCTCCCAAGTAACACCATTTGCCCTGAGCCATCTGCAGGGGAGAAGTCCTCTAAGGTAATTTTTCTCTTGAAAGGAAGCAGTGCTGAACTTCTTGCCTACCACATCCACTCAGAGTAAAGCTGGTTACTCCATACTCCTGCCCAGAGCAATCATGCCCCATCACAAAAATCACCTCAAAGACATTTCCACCTCAAAAGCGTTTCATAAATTACCAGCTTCCTACTAACAGGCAAACAAAGGGTCACTGCGCAGACAGTGCATGTCAGGCACTCAAAAAACAAACCTGGCGGTCCACGTTGTAAGGTGCTCTGCTGCAATAAGGGAAGCCATACAAATTGGTCCACCAACAAAACAAATTAACGCACTCCTCTTGCACCTTCCACACCCCCCTCCTGCTGTCAGTGTCTCCAGAGATCTCTCCTGGTGTTTTAACCCCTAGCTTTTTCTCTAGCTGGGAGTCCTCTGCTGCACATCTGCTTTCCAATACCTTTCCCATCCACTTGTTTTAAAAATCCTTTGGAACAGTTAATGTTCCAGTTTAGACATGAATGATGCACCTCTTTACATAAGGAGTTCATACGCACTCTGACAATACTGCAGAATACATGCACTCCAGACAGTCACATATGGTCATGCTGTGTACCACAGGTAACGTAAGGTCCTTGTCAACACAGCATCTCAATGAAAAAGAGAAGAATGGATCTGCAGCTTCCCACACGCGTGCCTGCCTGCCAGGTGATGCCACTTCCAGTTCATCAGAAATCACCCCAACGTTCTGCAGAGAACAGGTCAGAAATGGAGAAAGATAAAGCACAGCATGGAGAGACAGTGCTGGAGAACTTCAGCATGCTGTGCAAGTCATGGCCTGATTTTCTAGAAGTGTGCAGTGTTTCTCTGCAGCGCAGGTAGAAGAAACAGGCAGGTGGGCCAGGCTGGGCAGCAGAAGAAAGAGGCAGATGCCAAGGTAAGCCTGAAGCAAATTAAGTATCAGAAAGCAGCAGGTTCCTTTGAGACTGCCTGGTTGCTCTGTTGGCAGAGGAAAGCAAGCCATTAAAGAGGCAGAATACACCAGTGTTGACTTCATTTGCAGCACTAATTGCCATGCACGTGCACTAATTGCCCTCACATGAAGTGTAAGGGAGTAGGCACTACCTCTAATCCCATGCAGTAGGTGAGGCTTCCAAAATAATACTTGTTGGGTCACGCTCTCAACCACACTCTCCACTTGTACCAAAGCAAAATGGAGGGAACTGGGGCAGTGCCCTGTTTTTAATAAAACTACCCGTTACAATTTACTGAGAGACTGGAGAGGGACCTTTCAATCTATTGATTGTTGGAGACATTTGGGACAAACAAACAAAGCATGAAGCTTCTTACTGGGGTAAGAGAAACGACAGTCAATGAAACACTGCTGTCCCTCTGGAGGACAGGGCAGTGGCGATCTAACCAGCAGCTGTAGGTACCTCTCACAGCTTGCTCTCCTCTTGCTATTTGATTGCTGCCAGGGCTCATCCTAGTCACCAGCACAGGTAAAGTGCTCCAGGAAAAGAACAGCCAGCAGTATGAGCACCAAGCCACGCTGCCCAGTGCCCTCTCTGTGGCTGCTCACATCAGTGAGGAGGTGAGAGCAAAGGCACAAGAGAGATGGGAGGCTGTAGCAGGTGGAAAGGCCAGGCATGGCTATTCTCTTGTTATTTTAAGGGTTCTCTGGAAATAGAGTGTTTACGTTCTTCCCTCCTAGCAGAATCTGAAAGCAGCGTATGTCCTCATCAGGATGTTGTCCTTAGCTACATCTGTGTTTGCTCCTGTCTCCTTGACACTGTTTTCTCACAAGATGATGCCCAGCTGCCACTTCAGGTGCGCATGTGCACCTCCCAGACTGTTTTGATCCAAGTAAGTAGAGGAAACCAACTTCTGCTGAGCTGGACTGACACATCAGTGAAGGAAAAACACATCAGTTACCGACTTGGACAGTCTCCTTGGCACATACTGCTCCTGAAGGACATGCAACCAAAATTCTGCAAACCCAAAACCTTACCATGTGGGTGGAGAAGAGGAAAACACACCTCACACCAATAAGCTGTTGAGAAGAAATTCTGTCACGTGTTTGGTTTCGTTTTCTAGGGATTTGTAGAGGAGTCAGGCTGGGCAGAGGGACTGGAGGCATAGCAAACATCTCCTGGGGTACCCCTCTGTAAGGTGTGCACTGCTGTAGGACAGGTGCCTTTCACAGAAAGGTGAAGGCTGCAAATCAGTCTCTATTGTTCTGCACCAGCTGCCCCTTCAAACAGAAAGGCCCTGAGGGGAGTCAGCAAGAGAGGAAAAGGTATTTTTGGTGATTGGTTGAACACATTTAGATTCCATTCATTTCTTGTGGTTCGAAATACAAACTAGACAAGGCAAGGAGGACTGAGGCATGGTTTGGACAGAGGTACAATTCCTATTAGATCTGTGTGCAACAGGGAATAAAAGGGTGAAACAGGCAGCCTGGCCACTAAGGTTAAATGTCAGGGAGCTGCTCCTGCCCAGGCTTCTGAGATGTAGCTGTGTCTGACAGACGAGCTCCTCTCTTGACTGTCCCTCTCACAGACAACCCAGCCTATGCCAAGGGCAAGCACATAGCACAGAGGATGATAGTGCCTGTTTTAAGAGTGCACTGCCCATATATGCAGCTTCCTACATTAATAATATAAACGCTCCTATCTCACACAAGCTACAGTCTTACCTTGCAGATACTACGGTAAACATTTGTCTGCTCAGAAAAGTTCATCAACAAAGACTGAAGATTATTTAAAACTTGTGTGCACACTTCTCTAAACAAGCATGACTTTATATTTAGTTCGCATTCCCTCTGGAAATGAATTAAATTAACTGGGTCCATTAGCATCTGCAGTAGTAAAATAAGGTGATTTCAGCTGTGGACAACAGCTTCTATATAGTGTTGAGTTGGATTTTTTTTTTTTTTTTGTGGCTTACCTAATCCACCTGTGATTACTTTTCCTGGACATCATTATTTAGTCATGACACAAAAGTTTTGTCCACAGTCAGACATTCATTATCTACATTCGTTAAGAAGGAAAAATAAATTGCAGTCTCCAAACTTAATCTAAAAAGAAATGAAAATATTTTCAGGATATACTTTCTTAAGTATTTGTTCACAGACATTTTGAGAGTGGTTGCAAAAAGTACGCGCTTTTAAGAGCCCATGGAGCAGCTCTGAAGTGCTAACGGGTCAGGAATGAAGCAAACCAAGGGCACCTATCCCAGCAGCTGAGGGAAGTCACCCATGAAATGAGCTTAATGCCAAGCTTATTGAGGATCCCCTTATTCAAGCCAGCTGTGCCAGGTGCTGTACAAACATACTGCTAGCCTCCAGAGGCATCCTTCAACCACAACACTTCCAGTTTTGTAGCTTTCAAAAGTTGTCAGTGTATCTATCAGAGCAGTGGGAGGGTGCTTGCTCCAGCACATTAACGTGACTGAGAAGATAACAAGCCTGAGTTCTACACACACTGTTTTTTTCTGGCCTGCCACCAGCCTTGAAAATGTCTCAGCTATGGTAGTAAAACCCACATACGCACAGCAGCTACCTCATGGTGCTATCATGTTCTGTCAAAGACACAGGATAGAAATGGAGCAGAGAAAATGCTGTGTTCAACAACAGTTACAAAGGTAAGAATGCAATTACTGAGTATGAAATCTGGGCCCAATGTCAGAGCCCCTTCACAAACTAACACGACTGTGTTTTATTTTTTAAGTAGACGATGTTACCTTAGGTAGGAAAATATCCCCAGCACATTCCATCACAGGGCGTTATAAACCTGTCTCTCAGACATGGTGGAAGCACGGGTTCGGTTCACCACCAGGTCAGAGATCAATGCCAATTCCTTTTTCAGCTGACAAACACCATCCATTCAGCATTTCAGCTTGTTTTACCTGCCACGAGCAGAAGCCATCACTAAGTGCAAGGGAACGGTTCACTGAACTGTGTCAGCAACCTCAGCACTCCTCCTGGCCTTACGATCCAGCACACTCCCTGCAGAACAGCTCTTCCCACATTGGTAACCTCCCTCTGGGTTTAACGGTTTTAAAGACTGCAGTTACCCCTAATGTGCTAGAATGACATTGTAATTACAGTGCCCCACTACAGTGCATAGCATCTGCCTTTGCTGGTACCATGCAGCATTGCTGCATTTCTTCTACAAGATTACAGGTAACGGCTTGCCTAAAAAAAAAAGAAATCCCATTCAGCCTAAAGCATCTTCATTAATTACGTTTTCCTCGGTCCATCCACTTGTGTGACTCGTTCCTATACATTAAGGAAGAATACAGACAAAGCTGCTTTTGGGTACCTCCCAGCAAATGGAAAGAATTCATCACTCAGCAGGCATGTCTGAGTGCTGTCATCTGTGGGCTGACTGGCAAACTACTGTTTTTAGAAATACTGATTTGAATAGTCCCTCACCACAGCGCTAGCTCTAAGAATTCTGTTTCCAGAGCCTGAGGTACACAGGGATCAGTGGTTGTAACATTTAGTCTATGGAAAGGAATAAAGGGAAGGAGTTGTGGCTTTTTTGAAGGGGAAAACGCAGCCAGGGAAGAACCATCTGCATTAGAAATACTTTATGACAGATTCTTGCAAGCAATGTCACAGTCTTTTCTTTTGACTATGAAGTAAGACAAAATATCTTATGCGAGCTGCAAACATGTTTAAGGAATAAACAATTTGCTTAAGCTGCTGCTTTGAGAGATCAATTTCTAATATCTGGGAGGAGGGGGAGGATACAGAACCAACAACTTTTTTCATTTATATTCCTCCCCTGTTGCATCAGCACAGTCCTTTGTTTACTGTCTACAAAGATGCATTCTGATACTAGTGGAATGTGTATGTTACATTTATATGTTAAATACGTATGTTAAAATAGCAGCTTTAATCCCCAGCTCAACTCCCCGAAAGCAAAGTTTCCCAGGAAGAGGGAGAACAATAGCAAAACACTGCAATACCATAAAGTCCCAATTCACAGAAAGAACTTCTATGGGTATTCCACAGGTGTGTAAAACCTTTCATGAAAAGAAGAGAAAGTTCCATATTTCACCTGAAAACTCATCAAATTGCAGAAGAACCAGATTAGCTAAAGGGATCCAACCAACCATGCCATTCTTCTGCCCGCCAGCAATGAGGCTGGCAAGACTCATCAACATCATAAAGCATCAAGCACAGATTTTCTTGGGAGTGGTCCAGCTGCAGGTGCTAAAAAGCATTTTGACTCTTGTCTTGGCCTAACAGCTATTTTATGTGTGATCCTAAGTGATAGAAACCTCAAGCTTTTCCACGATAAAGTGAGAACATCCTGGAGTTCAGGAGACAAATATTAAAATTCTTGTCTCTTTCTCACACCCCCTCACAACTAGATTATCTTTTTTAATATCTTTGGGGTTGTGTTTTTTCATTCGCATGGCATTTCCCCTTGGGTTTTTACCTAGCCTAAGGACTTCATAATAATGGATCTATTTAAACTTCTGGCAGCAGCAGGATACATCCTGGGTGAAGAGAAAAAAGATTTTTCTTAAAGTATCATCAATTAAAAAACAAAAAGAAGAAAGAGCATCCCCTGGATGCAAGATATCAGTAGCCAAGATCACTAGGCTAAACTTCAGAAGGAGTACAGGCACTAACAGTGGCTGCATCCCACATCAAAACCCAGGACTCAGAGATGAAAAAAGTCACTCAGTTATACAGGAACTCCACCCACTTCCCAGAAGCTGTGAATTTTTGCATTCCACACACACACACACACACACACACACACACACACACGTGTTGTCACTATTCTACCACTATTCTACCCCTCTGGGCCCTGAAACAGCCACGCAGTACTGAAGCGTTTGTGAGGCTGGGGGAAGGTTGCTGAGCTCCAGCTCCTCCTGCACTGCATTTTTGGGCACATAATGCCTGTGCAAGGTGCCAGGTAAATGCTCTAGTATGAAGCAGATGGGAAGACAAAGCTTGCCCAAGGGGAGCAGAACTTGGAGCCCTGTCCTCCACCTCCCCAAACAAAAGCGGGTATTTTTTCTGAACCGCACCCACCTGCACAGGGGGGAAAAAAAAAAGAAAAGAAAAAGAAAACATCAGAAAAAAAAAAAAAAAAAGAGAGGAATTTCTCAAAGCAGAGGTTCTCAGAAGCCACTCACAGCTACAGGGTGGACTGCTTTACCGCAAACATGGAAGTTGCTGTCGGAATAATTGCAATTGTTACCTCTCGGTGTTTCAGCTGCTGCTGGAGGTTTTTTCTCATTGCATCTCGTGCCAGGACAGAAGGAAAGGTCTTTTAGTTTGGTAAGAAGATGGGAGTAATACCCATTAACAAAATGAAAAGACAAAAGCAGCTATTCCCAAAAGACCATAGCTGTTCCCACTACTGAAATGCCCCAAAAGTTAGCAATTGTTTCAATTTTCTTACGAGATTCAGAGGGAGCTGTGGTGCATGACTGAAAGATTAGCTAATCTAACACAAGTTGAATGCGTTGAAACAGCCTGGTGCCCAAAGTTCACACTGCAGCTGGGCAGAGTCCCAGCCAGCAGCACGGCCAGCAGCGGTGAACAAGCAGCAAAAGGGCATTTTGGGAGTGCTTGCAGCCAGTCTGGGTTTGGGAAGGCACAGCCAGTTCCAGTGAGTCGTTAGCACGAGACTCATCAGCATTTTGTTTCCACTGCAGTTCAGGTTTTAAATCATTTGAATGCGGTCAGTAACAAAAGAGCATGTAAATACGAGGTCCTGCCCTGGGACACAGGTCTGCAGCAGAGGATAAGGGTCGTGGTTGCACCAAGGCATCCAGCCTGGGACACGTGAGGACAAGTCAATAACTGTGCTGTAGGATTGGGACACACATCTGTCCACAGTTGTGGGCATCACACTGCAGGGAAATGCCAAAAATTCAGGGTGGTGGGAAGGGCGGGGGTGGAGAAGTGAGGGAAGAAGATAAGAGGCAGCAGGACCACAGGGTAATTTCACAGATAAGAAAAACAGATACGCCTTTATAAACCTCAAGCAGTGCATTCACTCCCTAGAGACACAGGCAATATTGCTTCTAAGGACTAATTGATATACAATACCTCAGGGATTAAATTAATTACCTCTGTTAGAGAATTACACTTGGGAAGGCTGTTATCAATGCAACAGCTACTGGATGTTTCGGGCTGCCATTTCTTCCTCTTCTCAAATGGTCAGTTTTTACAAAGTTCAAACTACAGCTCAGCTGTTCAGCTGTCAGCACTGCTGGAGCAGATCTTGCTGCACGAGCAGCTCTCTCAGCAGCAATGCTTATGCAGAACAGGACGCTATGAAGTGCTATAAAATCACATCCCAAATGAACATTACTCAAATGTCAAGCAGGCAGCATACAACCATTCAAACAAACAGATCCACTTGCACTTCAGGTAGCTCATCTCTCCTCTGTAAATAAATGCCACCAGAAGACAATGAAAGGGCAATGCAGTGAGTTGGTAACGCACTTCTGAGAATCTGTTAGTCTCAAAATCAGTCATCACCTACTTATCTTAAGCATGCTGCAGTCCAAATGGAACACGCAGTACTATTTCTCCTGCTACACAGCAAGCTTCTCATACAATGTCATTTAAATTGCATCTAAAAAGCATCTTTACGAGATGCTAGAAGATACACACAAGACACAAGTCAATATCCTATTACAGTAAGAAGCTGTTTTTAGCCCTGCTGAAGTGACGGTTTATTTAGGGAAAGGAAAAAGAACGCATCATGTTTTTGTACCAACACAAAAACGGTTAAAACAAAACACTGCACTTTGGAGAGAGGCACCGTGCAGCTGCGGATCCATCACATATCATTAACTTGGACTGACAGGGAGAAAGGCCAATGCACAGATCTCAGAAGTGAGGAATGAGGAGTACTCAAGTAATGTTGTGATGAAGGTGCAGGGACGGGCAACAGGGAGCTCGACATCAGGAGCCTGGAAACAGAGTGCCAAGAACACAAGCATGTACTGGGCAGCTGCTGACAGCCATGCTATCAGAAACTCTTTGCAGGAGATTTGCAATAATATTTGGGCAGGGAAAAGATCTGAGATGTTCAGCTTCTCTTTCAGTGAGCTTATAGACACAAGACCAAAAAAGAAAAAAAAGAATCACACAATAACAAATTAAAAAAAAAGAAGTGTATGCATCTTTTCCCAGCCTTCTGTTTTTGTGGTACCTTAACAGTCACCCACTCACACTGAGTTAATAAACTACAAAGCCTTAACTGTACTCTTGAACAAGGAACCTCAGACAGTTACAATGGAACAGGTTTGGATGGGAAAGCTGGAGTAAATCTAACCTCAGTCCACAGGTTTGTTTGATGTCTGTATATTGCATTCTTATCCCTCACTCCTGGTCCCCCGCCTCTCCCACACACCATCCCCATCTCCTCAACACTGATTCACAGTCCAATAAAACCCATTGTGAAACTGCCTGTCCCTTAGCCCTCACTCACACAGAAATGCCAGTGCTTACACAAGACCTGCTGCTCTGAGGGCAGTTGGGCCACTCTCATGACTTCAGCAAAGCATCTGCAACCCATGCACACCAATAGCCCTCCCATGCATCTGTACAGAGTTTGTGGGTCAGTTAGGTGACTTCTTTCTTCCGCAGCATGGAATACATCTCAAACAAACCTGAAGATAAATGCAGTCATTCTCTCCCTGATAAACCCCAAACCAACCCCTGGAAATAGGTACACACAAGAAAACAAGTGATCATGATTTGCAGTTGGAAGGATTTATGTGTTAGAGGACTACACTCTTCTTCTATCAGCAGCCTTTGGATGTGAGTAAATTCTCAAGCACTCAATTTCTTCTGGTTCCCTCCCTCACCATGGGATAACTTCAGAACATAATGCAATAATTCCCACTAATTAGCATTTCTGTTCCAATTAAATGTCAATTCAAGATGCCCAGACCATTGCCTGCCTGAGACAGAGTCCAGTGACCCCAAAATTATTAAGAAAGCAGCTCAGCTAGGAAGCAACGACCACAGCTACCTTCATTCCCACCACCTCACCAATTTGAAATAGCAAAGACCCTTAACCCCTTCCTGAACCAAGGGATGAGGAGGGCTGTGCTGTAAAGAAGCCCAGCCAGAACTGGTGACAGAGAGGCAAGGAGCAAGACAACAAATTGTGCATTCTCACAAAGGGGATAAAAAAGTTGCCTTTCTCCTAAAAGGGACCAACAACCAAGGACTTCACCCTTTTTCTCAAGCAAGGTTTATGAGGCTCCAGAGCCTGGTAAAAAGTGCTCAGGAGTCTATGCAAGAGTCACTCAGCCCAGAATTGGGGTGGGTCACAGCAGGAACGCAGAATTTGTCCTTGCTTGGAAACAACTAGGAGAAGATCAAAAGAATAAAAGGCTCCTGCAAAGAACCCACTCAAGTACGACGGTTAAAATGCTGTGACACAAAGGGACTGGGGGATACACGTCCCAAAAAGCCCTTCTGCCATTTCTATGGATATAGAACCATCTGGTCACATCCTCACAGGTGCCTTCATTCCCACACCTGCCCCACAGAACCCAGGCTGATGTGACTGTTGGACTGCAGCCACCAGCAACAACTTAACCCTCTCCTTCCACTTTTATCAGCCCTCCATCCACCTTCACCCATGTGAGTCGGAGGGGACAGTGGGGCCGAGGTGCCCAGTGGGGCAGAGCGGAGCGCAGCAGATCTCCATAGCAACCAGAGGCAGCCCCGGCAGGGAAGGCCTGCTGGGTGCTGAGGCACTGCACTCTGCAGAACAGATTTCTCTATCAGCTGGAGATAGCAGCTCACAGCCTTACATCAGCCAGAGATAGCAGCACACGCTCAAACGCAAATGTGTGGAGAATCTGATGCTTGGCCTCGTACAGCCCTGCAAATTCAGCAGGACCAGGGAGACCACGGCAAAATAGAGAGGGTGTTTGGTGTAAAAAAAGAAAACAACACAATGTGAAGAGATGCACTGTCTTTGAAATCAGAGTGAGAGGACTCCTAAGACATTTTTCATCAACTGAACCCTTATTCTGAAACTGCAGTAAAGCTCAATGATCCTGAGCTGCCATTGCCCCAAATTCTCCACAGAGAGAGGTGATCACATATAGACTCCTCGCAATTAAGATGCTATCATCAACACTTTCCAACATAATATTTCAAGTACCCTCAAAAATTAACAGAGTAAGACTTCCAGCTTTAATCATGATGAGTTCTGCCTTCATATGTAGGAACAGTCTCCATCCAACATGCTGAACTCAACATGAGAAGCCTCAGTATAAAGTTACGGCTTTGAAGGACCAGAGCCCCACAGGGAGGAGCTGAGTCCATTAGCAAACTTTTCCAAGTCCAGCAAAAAAAAAACAGTCACTATCTCATTTGCAGCATATGCTCTGCTGGAAATGCACAAAAAGCCATTTATATCAAGCATAAGAAAAATATGCCATGTGCAGTTTATAAAAATATCTGTAAGAAGCTAAGAACAAAGCCAGAAACTGTCCAATGGACTTAGCTGAGTGGGGAGAGGAGGGGGCACAAAGAAGAATGGGGGGGAGGAAAAATGAAATAACTTGATGGGATATTTTGTAAGGCAGACTGCAACAGCCTGAGCATGCTGGAGTTTTATTTAAAGGGGAAAAAAAAAAAAAAAAAAACGCCCTAGAAACGTTCCTGACATTACAAAGCTTCAAAGCAGCTTCGAGGTCAGACAGAGGCAGGCACAAGGCTGTGTGCGCGCGATGCCACAGGTCAGCAGGCAGCCCAGCACCTCACAGCAGTCAAATACATGGGAGCCCAGGCTGCGGCCATGCTCCTCACCCAGACCCCAGACCCTCAGAGGCATGTGTCACACTGCGATGCTCCCAGTCATTGCTCTGAGGTCCCCGTGGTGTTGAGCACAGGACCCCCACATCCATTTGCTGTGCTTCCAAAAGGAAAGCAGCACCTTGTACTGCTTTTGTTTGTACAGATATGGTAATTAAAAACTGCACTGCAACACATTCAATAATAGACTTATTATTCCTGCAAACCAAGTGCTCCAGTTTAACATGATAATACAGCTAATGACCTGCATTTATACTTCTCCACTTTTCCGCTGGCTGTACACAAATGCTGGGCTTTTCCACTATTGCTATTTCCAGAGCAAACACCTTCTTGCTAAACCCAAACCTCACCCAACTCTTCCAAGGGGCACGCTCTGGAAGCCCTGCACCAAAATCATTCAGACCCCAGCACTCCTCACAAGAACAGCCTTGAATCCATACAGACCACACAATGTTCTGCACATAGAGGCAGCCCACAGGACACCATTCCACAGGTGTGCTTAGCGCACAGCTGTTGACATTAAACACAGCTGAAGGGCACTGGCACAGCCAGCCAGCAACCACGCAGTCACTCGAAACCCTTCAGGCAGGTTTCCTAAACATTCTAAGACCCTTAATGAAATCCAGAAATGAGAAAACATTACAGCATGGGCTACCATCAGGCAGCACAATGCAGCATCAGACAGCCCAGGTTTGAGGCTGGAGGACACCAACCCATCCAGCGCTAGGTGATGACCCAACAAAGCCACCTACTCAGCTCGTCCAGGGAAGGTTGGGGCCACCACGCAGACACGAAGAGGCTGGGGGTTTGCCTACCTGCTTGAGGAGAAACTTGTCCTCTGCGTTGATCTTGAGGGAGACGGCCAGGTGGATGGCGGACAGCACCACCCCACTGATAACCGCAGCCCTCATCCGCACCGGCAGTAACGTGTAGATGCTGTAGATGAAGAAGACAGTCCACCAGATGCCTTCCGAGGCACTCCTGGGCCAGACCAGCAGAACCCCTACCACCTGCACAGCCAGGATCACCAGGATGACGGAGTAGCACGCCAGCCACATGTGGTCCTGGTGGAAGTCGTTGCGGTTGCACACCATGCACAGCACCACCATCAGCAGGATGGCCAGGGAGAGCACCACGACGTAGGACACCTCGTAGTGGCCATGCACAGCGTGGAAGATCAGCATGACCACACAGACCAGCACCAGCACGGCCATGAGCATGGTGAGGCTGCTCTGGTTGAGTCGGAAGAAGTAGCGCTGATAGAGGCGCTCCAGTTTCTCCGACTGGAACTTCTTGGACCTGAAGATCTGCAGCAGACTGCTGCAACAGCTGCCCATGGAGAAGGCCACCTCGGAGTCCCCCTCGTCCCCGTCCTCCTCCTCCAGCTCTTCGATCTTGGCCTTGATGCGTTTCTCCTCCAGCCCCAACTCCACCGAGCGGGGCCGTACCTCCCCCTGCTCCCGAGGGCTGGCATTGTTGGGGGCAGCGGGGGAATCACCACCGGGCTGGTGGCGGGACCGGTGACGTCGGCTTTCGTCACCGCGCTCCTGCCAAGCAGATTTGGACCTAAAGCTCATCATCATCTTGCAGCCGCTCTCCCCGCGGCTCCGGCTCGCCTGGGGCTCGTAGTCTTCCTCGCTCCGCCACCTGCTCGCCATGCGGGAGGCCTTCTTGCCCGAGGACCTGTTGGGAGGCGGCGGGTAGGAGTAGCCATTGGCCCGCGCCTCTGCCTCGCCCCAGGCCGAGCGGTGCTGCTCGGTGGCCGCCCAGGGCGCGGGGCTGCCGAAGCCCGGGGGGCTGACGCTGTTTGACCGGGACATGCCCTGCGGGAAGGGGACGTCGGGCAGGAGAGGGGGGCTCCTGGCCGCAAGGGGCAAAACCCCAAAACGCGACGGGGAAAGAGCTCGGGAATTAAAAAGTAATAATAATAATTAAAAACATAAAATTAAAAAAAATATATATATAGCCAAAACCCGCAAACGCCCCCGAAGCTTCTCCCGGAGCCGGGGCGTCCTCTCAAGGCAGCGCGGCGGCCACGGCCGGCCCCGGAGCTTCGACACCCCCCG
>NW_024962273.1:9565041-9676422 GCF_019238085.1 Lagopus leucura | reverse complement strand
GGCAGCGGCCGCCCCGCGGGCCGGGCGGCGGCGGGGAGGGCGCGGAGGCTCAGGCTCGCAGGGCCGCGGCGGCCGGCTGAGGAGGGTGCATCCCCTGCAGGGGGGGCCCAGGGCGCGGCGGGGGGGCCGCCCGGGGCGGGCCGGGCTCTCGCCTCGCCTCCCAGCGGCGGCGGAGCCCCAGCGATACGGAACGGCGGGCGGCAGCCGCGCCGCTCATGCACACGGCCGCCGCCGCTGTGCGCCTGCGGGCGGCGGGAGCGCCTCTTCCAGGGACACCGGAGAACGGGAGAAGCGAGCAGAGGGGGAGGAAAAAAAAAAAAAGAAAAAAAAAAAGAAAAGCAAAAAGGCGGCGCCTCTCAGACGAGCGGAGCGGAGCGCGGGGCTGCGAGCAGCGCCGCTCCGCGCGCCTCTGGCAGGGACAGCAGCGGCCCGCCCCGGCTCGCGCCTCTTTGTACTCCCCATTCAACCGGGCGCCGGCCGCGCCGGCCCCCGCCCCCGCCCCCCGCCGGCCCCCATTGGCGCGCCCCCCGCCGCTTCCCGCCGCCATTGGGCGTCGCCGCCGGCCCGCCGGCCAATCGGTGCGGCCGGAGGGCGGGCGGGGGCCGTGCCGCCGCAGCGCGGCCGTTAACCGCTTCGGCGCGGGCGTTGGTCCTGCCCTTGAGGCTCTGCCCGGGCGCGGCGGTGCCCACCGTGACGGGAGGCGAAAGGGGCTCCGGCTCCGCGTTCTGCCCCGTCCGGGGGGTTCTGGCTCCCGGAGGAGAGCGTTGCACCCACGAGGTGAAAGCATGAGAAACGGAGGCGGCACCGCGGGCCGCGCCGCTGAGAGGCAGAGGAAGGTAAAGCCTGAAGGACTGTCCCAGTCTCGGGCGGCTGTGACCGCGTCGATAAAACAGGGCTTGGAGGAGGGTAATTATGATGATGAATGGCAGATAATGAACGCCACAGATAGCCATCCATAGAGTTCATGAAAGTTTGGGCACTGAGGAAACGAGATGAGTGCGTGTGCAATTTTGACACAGTTGCATGTTCATCAGTCAGTCACAGTGAAAGCAAAATAACATACCTTGGATGGAAAAAAAATCTTTCAAAAATGCCTAACGATCCTTAAAAGAAGGCTCAGAAGACTGTTACCCTTTCCTCTGGTGACTTGGCCATTCTAATGACTGACAGGTGTCTGCATCTGTACAGCTCAGTTCTGTCCCAGCTATGACCTCAGTCCACACAGGTAGTCTTTGTGTTCTAATCTGTGAAATGAGAACACTTACTTGTCCTGTTTACACTGCAGTGCCCAAACGAAGCAACTTCCACCTCCCCTGCTAGTAGAGTCTTCTCAAATGCTGCTCACCCGATCACGAAAGCATTATTCTTCTGTTTGTTTTTGATGGGTAGGGTGGGTGGGGGAAGGATGGGAGGGAAATTCTGTTATGTTCCCTCAATCGCAATTTAATCAAATTCTGGATCAAAATAGAAGCCCCTCCTTCCTTCAGCAAGTGCTTCTCCACACAAGCTATGTGGAAGATACAGAGAATGCTGGCACACTGTTTCTAGAGTATGAGCTCCACAATATCTGTCAGGGAATATGTGAGAGAACCTACAAGTACAGTCACGGAGCTAACTGTAGCACAGACCTGAAGTTCTTCAACACACGAACAATTTACACAGTTCTGATTTCACACATAGCCTTAAATCTATATACAAACATGATATTTTATTACTGTTACAACAGGTACAGTAGAAAAACATCAGCATTCTTCATTTGCTTGACTTACAACAGGAATAACATCTACATAGTGGCCTCAGAATACACATCAGTCACATATTTCACTCTCTGCAGCCTTCATGATTCATGCAAGTATTAAAACCAAAATTCTAAAATAGCTATGCTCCCTAAATTAGTAAAGCCACTGTAAGACGCGTTCCTGGTCCTCTCACCGACTATCTCTGCGCACTCCGAAATAGCTTTCTGAAACCTAATGAGAGAACCCAACCCAGAGACATGAAATACTGAAATTGAACAAGCTGCTATTACATAGTTTCTGCTTTCGCTCTCCACCCCATAATCTGATGATTCACAAGGAATAGAGCCAAAAGTGAGCAGAAAATTATGAAAATATAAAAACACAGTCATTAAAAAAAATTAAAAAAACAAGACCAAAACAGCCTGATTCATCACTGACTCAGGTTTCCTAGGGTCACAGAAAAGCCTGTCAGATCAAGGTGCTTACTGAATTGGAATTATCAGCTTTTTCTTTAGTAGCATCCACAGCATTTAACCCCAAATGCAGAACTAAAAATATTTGCATTTCTATGCTGTTTAGGTTAAGTTAGATCCGGGACACACAAACACAACACAGGATTGTGAAATTCACCTTCATGCATAGAATTCATGTGATCATTTGAAGGGATTTTATGTAAGCCTGACACGAAGGAAAAAGTAGTTGAGGATTCAATTTCTTCAAAAAGATTGCAAGAAGAATTATTAAATATAGCCTTGCTTTAGTCTTGCAGGATCCCTGCAGATAACATCAGAAGAACGTTACCATGGCTGAAATAGTTGTCCTGTATGCTGCCTGTATACAGCTCAGAGTTCAACAGTTACATTTTTGGCACCAGCTATACAATTTTTGGCTGGTTTATCAAGTACATTTGCACAGGCTATAGTGACGCTTGGTATTAAGTTTCACTTATAAAACTTATCTGCAGCACAAACACAAACGGACACCAATATTCAAGGTCACCCATACTTGAATTGGCAGTAAGCAAAACACCAGCCACACATCAGCTTCCACTGCCAGAAAGGCTAGTACACCTGACAAGCAGGGGCCAGTTGCATTTTTGCCAGACTTACCACTTATTTCAAGTCTCCTCAGCTTCGTACACTGAAAGAAGTGGACTGATGTTGTCATAGCTACGTGAGAAACCAATTCCTTTTATTAAGTGAGGGTGGGAAAAAAGAAGGTGGATAGAAGAGCATTATTCTGTGCACAAGGTGACCAACAAAACCTAGCTTCAAATGTTTTCACTGAACGTTGTGCTCCCCTCCTCATTTACTCAGACATGGGATGAGCATGTGCAATGGCTCATGGTATGGTCTGCACAAAAGCACATACAAGCTGCAGGAATTTCTCTGAGGCTTCTGCCATTCTTTCAAATGTGGCTGGTAATATTCCGGTAAACGCATGAGAAAAAAGAATGATTGCCTTCTGTTTTCATCATGAAGCCAGGCTTTGAAAAATAATATACAAAGAAACTATTATATTCACAAGTTGTTAGAAGTTTCCCAATTGTGCAATGGGCAGATAACACTACATTGCACAGTACTTTTATTAATTCAAACACATGTAATAGGACACCAGTGGTCATTTATCATGCAAACAAGTACAGGTTTGAAACTCAGAACTGAGAATAACTAAATCATATGATTTACATCTATGGTACGTATCAATTTTTACATCTTTCTACCAGCAATTTAGTTCTGCAAAATTTGGCAAGCTGTGACCTGCAGTCATATGTCACCAGGAACCCAGAGTACTCCTGGCCCTTGAATGCTCATGTCTGCCTCACATTTGTTTGCACCTGTTAGGAGCAGAACAGTTTTCCATGTCCTTTGATTTGACAGTCCTTTTTGAAGAATAAAGCAACTACATTCAGATTGCAGTTTTTTTCTGGTAGGGCTTGGACAATATCACAACTGTTAATTTCCAGTACTTACTAAGTAAATGAACCAGTGGTGTCTTACCTTCAATATCCCAGCCATTTTCTTGTGATGCAAAGGAAGCTTTCTTAAAAAAGTATTTATTTTTGCTGTTTATTTGCTAACTTCAGAACAATTAAAGCACTTTATTCTCTCAACTTATTTTGCAACTACTCTTACTGTCTAGCAAGGCAATCCAGTAAGCACATATAGAATCATCATAGAATCATAGAATGGCCTGATTTGAAAAGGACCACAATGATCATCAAGTTTCAACCCCCCTGCTGTGTGCAGGGTCACCAAGCATCAGACCAGGCTGCCCAGAGCCACATCCAGCCTGGCCTTTAATGCAGCCAGGGATGGGGCATCTACAACCTCCTATAGCAAAGCAGCAGCATACTGTAATTGTAAAATCATTACAGCAGCATGAGAATGAAGAATGTTTTCCTCTCAGATGAACTCAATGCTTCCTGTATGCATTGACAGTGTTCTGTCCCATGTACTGTTTTGCATTCTTTGTTCTACTGAAACAGCACCTTCCCATGCTATGAAGAGCAATGAGAAAGTAAATAGCTTTTACAAATGCATCCTCTGGAGAGGATGAAATTGGTTTCAACTACTTCTTTTATTCAGCTAAGGAAACATGTGAACATTTATCCCATTCAGCTCCATTGCTTCTGAAAAGCAATATGCTAAGGTTTGAAACATTAGAGGAATAAAACCTAGAACAATTTAAATTGCACTGAAAAGCTGAGTAGGGAAACACAATTAATAGCCAGCCTAGAAGCTTTCCTGAAAATACTTTATACACAGGAACAGTGCACTAAAACAGCACACCTAAGCCATGCGTGCCATCCCCCACCACCACAAACAAGCAATAAACACTCAGTGTGGAATGAAAGGAACTTCGTGTCAGCAGCACATTAGAAAAAAAACGTATCAGCACTTCCATTTAGAGCTATCATTCTACCTTTTTTTTTCTTTTTTTTTTTTTTTTTTTAATTAAAAAAACTACTGGATACCAAAGGAAAAAAAAAGACAAGTTTGAGGTTTTGCCAGTTCCAAAGTGTTTTTCAGGAACTCAGTAGCTCAGTATACTCCAGTACCTCTCCTCTTCTTCCAGCTCATCTCTGTATTTAGAATATCATCTAGTAGACAAACCCAGCACTCAGTATCATTGTTTTTCTTCAGTAAATGAAGAGTTTGTATTTTACCTGAAGGGACCTTTAACTAAACAGCCAACTTTTTTCACAAAGTTATCTTTTATTTAGCTAAATGGAAAGCCCTCCACTTCCTATATCATCCTCCAATGGATATTTTTTTGCAAGCTCACAATTCAGATTACACAGCCACCACAATTGCACAAGTTCAGGTGATCAAACTAGAAAACTATCAGTGTTAACTGTTTAACACAGGGTCAGAGTAAGTGATGTATATGTATTTTAACAGTGTCTAAATAGCAGCTAGATGATTTGCAATAGTCTGGGCAGACCGTCTGAAGCAGCGAGTCAAAAGACAGGAAAAAATGCAGCTCAGGGTTCACAATTCTGCAAAATAAGCCTCTGCAGATTCTAATAATGAATTTCACATTATAAACATCCTTCTGTAGTACCAGGTAATGTCTAATTTTTATGTACAAACTAGACTGAATTCACAGTTTATCATGACACCTTAGAGTTTGTGCCTTGGCGAGTATATAACTAGACATGGAAGTGTTTTTAAATGTTGTTAATTTTCTTTTTATAGCAGATTGAAATAATATGCATCTACATAAGAACAGAAAATTTAGGGATAATACTGTCTGTAACATCTTTTTTCCTAACATTAGCAATTATCAATGTATCAAAGAGAAAAGCACACAACTGGCAATGCCAAGTTGATTTGTGAAAATATGAAAAAGGCTTTAGAATCTTTTACGCCTGCAAAAGAAAGCATTATTTTGGAAAAGAGTGACCAATAAGATTAGAAACATTTAAAATTTTCTACTCAAATTTTTAATTCCAACTGCTTCAGGGAAGCCTTCAGGAACCACCACAGAAGCTTTATTCATTCTCTTTTACCACACTTGTCAGAAGACATCTAGAAGTGTAGAAGTGTGTTAGTTTAGGAAGCAAAGCTTGAAAAGCTTGAGATATTGAATAGAATGTCCAAAAAATCAAGTGCCTCGAGCCTGGAAATCAACCCCAACTTTCCAGAAATGCTCACTCCATTCCAAAGAAATCACACATATTCACTCCTTTGTATTTTACATCAAACACACCAGCGCAGAGCCTTCCATGGGTCTTATGTCAGCAACTGCCTATGATTTATTTAAGATAAGCCTTAAATAAGAGCAAGAGCTTAACTTATAAGCACAGAATCCTTACTTTTTCAGACTTCTTAATGTTGCCCTAGGTAGCTAAAATTGTTTCCACACACGCTGCTTTCAGACTGCAAAGAAGAAACATGTAACTAGTCATAGTTATTCTAAGACAGAAATGGAGCACCACTCTTCACAGCATAACATTTCAAAGTAGTTTTTAATTGCAGAGTCCCAGCTATCATGTGTAGGGTATGTGCTGATGCTGTTATGACAACATTATTTCATCCCTTCTGCAGTGAAACAAAAAAATCACTGTAGTTGTGTAATCTTATGACAAGCATATGCCTAGAATAATAGCATACACTCTGCAACTGGTGCTCAGTTCCTATTAGAGGATTATAACTTGTTATTTATGAGCATTAATGGCATCTAGACACAGCATTTAAATCTCTCTCAGGAAGTGTTAAAAATGCTAAGAACGTTGCTGTGGTAGCAGACATGCTATATTTAGTAAATGAACTCCGAAATATTCTGCTGCATTATTTAAGCATTCCACTATCTTAATAATACTCAAAAGATTTTGTTTTTGTAGAAAAGCATCATCACCATCTAGAGAGCGGGCAACAGCAGAACAAAGAGCTGCCGTTCTAGCGAGGATCCTTCAGGAAGCCCTAAGTTGGAACGTTCATACAGTCAGTGAACATGTTATGAATACTTCTTTTGGAAGTCAGCCCTTGTAACAGCATTAAGCATCTACTGTGACTTTCATTTGAGCTTCAGAAGTGAGGTACGCTTGGGAAACTTGGGCATTGCAAGGTACAGCCTTACATCAGATGAGTAAAAGCACAGCCCTAATTCACATTTACTAAGTAACTGCTCATATTCCTTAAACAGCACCAATACAGCATATTTTGTTTGGAATTCTTTTATTTGGATTATAGCAATTAGTATCACTGGTCAGTAGGCCAAATCCAGGCAGAGAGCACACAATCAGTTTCACAAGGCAACAACACAGACTAGTATTTTAGCATAGAAACCATTTCACCGCATTGCCAAGTAGAAATATCTTCCAAACATGCATAAAATGTTATGCTTAATCTTTCAGAGCTCCACGTAATACCAGATTCCTAAATATACAAAAAATACATTTAACTTATAATAATCTTAGTGAATCAGACTTATAAAATTACAACTTTATTCTTCACAACATAGAAAAAAATACAAAAATGACTGTATATAGTTTTCCCCAAAATTTCACCGAGAAATATACATCAAAGCACATGATTTGATGTATACTCATGACAATTTTAAGATGAAAGATAGGTTTTTAAATGACACTGCAGATTGGTCTACACAGATGCCAACCTTGCTATTGGTAAATAAAAAAAACTTGGATAGAAACATTGCATTGTGAAAAATTACAATTTACCTGCACTGTGGTCTGCATTGTACTGTAATTTACACTATGAACATTTCTACAGTTCCAGTTGTAAGCTCGACACTGGTAAGAACCTTGGTCTTTTAGAGGGTAAGGACTAACTTGGTCAAAGCTGGCATGGTAGAACACAAAGTACCATCAACTGAACCAGTGCACATAACACAAAGACAACCAAAGCAGAAAACATCTGCTGCAGCAGTTTGGTGATGCTGATAGAAAACATGCAAGCCTAGTAAATAGTCTGTGGGGGAGAAAAAGAAAAAACAACTTGTAGATTTGTGACAGAGTACTAACCAAAGCTTTTATTATAAAATTCCCATACTGCATCACAGCTTCAGTAACTGAAGAGGGGAAATTTGCTTATTAAGATGGCAAAAAACACACGTGACCAAAGTCAGTGCTAGGGAAAACCCTAACAATACTAGGGAACCGCACTAGAGCTTGTACCCAGGATCACCTTCCAGTGATTTCCATGGAAGCCCGACATGAGCAAGCACTAAATGTTCCATAGTTCAGCTTTTTCTTTTAGAAGAAAAATGAACTCTTTTTCTCAAAAGGCTAAAGGCAAATTAATAATTTCATTTAAATATTTCATAGTAAAGCTTACTCAGCAAGGAGGCTGGTTGTACAAGCCTCTTCCATATCAGCAGTTCTCTCTGCTTCTCCGTATTGCTCATGCTATCTAATACAGATCTGTACTGCATCTTTCTCATCAATAGAGCTATGAGTTTGTTTCATACAGCAGTATTACACTGCTACCATTTTTTCCCTGGAAATTGGAACTACAAAGTTGAATCCAATCTTGGCTTGACTGTGTCTAAATACAAGAAAAAATGAAGGAGCTGAATACCCACAACATCCAATAACCAGAATCTATCATGAAATCACATTTTTCAGATGACATTCTTCAGAAATGCTGTCACAAACATCTTTGATAGCATGAACAAGCAAAAGGAGATGTTTTGTTCAGATGTGGAAGTTCTAAACAATGAGTTCAGTATAATGCAACATTTCTCAGACAACCAGAGCAAAGAAATACACAGGCTAACAGAGAAATGAATTTGAATTGTTTCATCTTTGAATGCAGAACCCCTCTGAAGTTAAATGTTGCCACAGTATTTTTGCTTACAGCCTACAACTGTCTACAAAAGATTCAAAATAGAAGCAAAGATCATTACTGTCTCTTATCCTCTTCCAGCATCTAATAGTCAGATCTATTTTGAACAGGAAAGTTGTCATATGTCACCAAGTGCTAGGAATGTCCAGCCAGACATTTTGATGGAACCAAAAGGAATGACTGAAAATTGCAGGATTTTGTGTTTTTTTAATTTAATATAGCTCTGACAAATGTGAAGACAAAGAGCAATTGTAAATGTGGCTCTGCATCAGCACTAGAACAAAGAGGCATTGCACTTAGTACTTATTGCCCTACGTTTAGGGAGAACTGCAAGGTGTCACACACAAGTAATTGGGACGCAGATATGGATTGTGCCCAGGGGCAGGTAGGTGCTGGTGGGCATTAAATAGTCACACCTTATTTATGCAGCAAATCCTGATGTTACAAAAGAGAAGTCAGAGATACCCTTGTCTAGTTGTGTAGTAGCTCCAAATGGGCAAGGACAGTACTATTCCACTTTCAATATGTGATACAGCAGTGACCATTAGTTACATTTCCTTTTGCCTTTGATTAGATGTCGGTTCGTTCCCCTGGTCCCTGTGTGCCTTTTAATTTACTGCCCCCTCCCAGTAAACATTTTTGTTCATATTTTGGGCCGCTGCTCACACAGCAGCAGTGGATTCTGCTTCACCACATGGCTCAGTCCTTTCATTTTCTGCTTCGTGTTCCCGAGGGAAGGTTTAGCCTGAGAAACCTGAGCAAGCACCTTGGAAAAATCTGTCTTTCCATGCTTTTCTGCTGTTTCAAAAGAGCAGATAAGGGAAAGCTAGCCCAATCTGTAAAAGCAGCAAGTAACACATGAAATAATCTGCTTTCAAAAATGTACTTGTTATTTAGGGTTTTTACAAGGGCTTTTTTCAGCAGCTGAGTGCCTAGAACTGCCTGTTTGGATGTTCTAGAGTGATGTACATTAATCAGCTAAGAAAAGTCATGTTGAAGAACATGTCCTCAGGTGATTCCACAGTAGACCAAAGAGTTCTTAACACTAAGATGAGTACCACTGAAATAGTGGACAATGACCAGAGATGATAATTTAAAGTCAAAAATGGAGAAGCTGCACCTATTTTGGGGTGACTTGCCTCCTTATATTCTTAGATTAATTACTGATATCACAAGAAATATTACAGTTAGTATTTTTTATTTCTTCAATATTTAAAAAAGCATCCAGGGCTGCAGTACTTCAAGGAGTTTTAATGTTTCAGATAAGCATTATAGCCTCTGAATTAACATTAACATTTGAGTAATCAGCTTAAACAAAATCTTCAAAGAACGCTCTCTGCTCAGACACCCTACTGTTTCAATTCCTAATGAACCACGTTCCCCTCATTTCCCATAATTGCTTTCCTGTTCTTGTTTCCATCACCTTTTAAATACACAACCTACCCTTTTGAATTCAAACACTGCCTGGATTACATTCTCCACTGGAGTCTCTGACAAAATCCTAAAGCATTCCAGAGCATATTGTTTGCTTCCACAGCAATACATACAGTTTCTGGCATGCAGTCAAGCACTTCAAAAAAAAGAGAGGTATCAGTGACACAATCCCAATTCAGGCATTTGGTGTGTACAATTTCATCATTCATACTGTAACCTTCAGGCATCTAATAACAAAAATGAAAACCATTTAGCACAACATTTAATAATGAAAAGTAAAAGGCTACCTGCCAAGCCAGATAAAGTTTAGAAGTTTTCTGAAGCACTGCAAGCTGAAAATTATTTGAATGTTTCACATCGTGGAATTTCAGTGAAATCAGGTTTATTGGTTATTCTTGCTAATTTTTTACCTCTGACAGTTTTATCTTGGTATATTCATTATAAATATGCTGGGTATTGAAAATCTGCAGCATTTTGATGTTTGAAAAGTTCTGAAAAAATTGAAATTACTCCGACTTCTTGTGTTCCTCAGTGTGGGAAAGCACCTTTCGCCTCTGATGTAGCATGTGAAAATACAGCTGGGGAAAGACTGAAGAGAAAACAGACAAAGGAAGAAGTCAGGCTTCTGTGTTGGTGTAACACACACTCACATACTCAAGGTCAGTGATTCTGTTAAAAGAAAATCTGCTTTTCCACTCTGGTCAAATCATCTACTGGCTAAAAACAAGCAATACTGCCCTTAGACTTCAGGTGCTATTTAATTTTTCTTAGAACTACGCCATTTTTAATTAAAGGCAAAATACATTTCATAATTAACTTTGCACATACAAGAAGAATGACAAAAATTCTTGAACTGCATGCATACAACAAAAATAAACTGCTTTGTGGGGAGGAAAAATAAAGCACCATGAGAAATGGAAGTCATCTGAAAGAATGAAATTCACAAATTTGTTTCATATCTTATGATTGCAGTGCCTCTTTTTCAGGATCTAAAAAAACCTTTATACAAACTGTTGCCTCTTGCTTCTCTACCCTCCTGCATAGCTTTCTTCCTCCTATTTCTGTTACATTACACACTATGTTTGCAGAAGAATGAACTAAGGGACGCCAAAAGGCAAAAGCTTCCATCTTTGTGAACAATGTGAAAATAAAACAAGGTCAATATCAACATAGATGACATCAGTTACACTTGCCTAGTGTTTGCCATGAGTGAGACAACCAAAGACTACTTAACTCATATTTTTTTTTTTTAAGGTTAGCATTTTGATATTTAAAGCCAGATAAATGGTAAGATGCAACTATCAAGAACATTAATCTTGTTTTTTAACAATGGATTTAAAACTTGCTTTCTTCATGATGTTAACTTTCCCAAAATTTTTAAGGCCTTCAGTGGGTTCAGAAGACAAACTTCCTGCACAGTTTGCTTTTATGAACAACTGCAATGATTGCGGCTTTTCTTACATCTCTGGAACACAAGAATATCTGCCTGTGGAAAGGTGCCTAAGACTTCTTAAGTCCATGCAGTCAGTTCTCAGACTTAAGTAAGAAACCAATTCACAAGAATTTAAAAAAAGACTGAATTCAGGTTACACAACCAGCAAAGGGTAACAAATTACAAAATACCTGAGACTGCAATTTTAATGGAGAAACAGGGCTAAAATTATTTGAGTTCAGTGTGCTGCCCTCTCATGTGGTCTGTCAGTTGTGATCAAGCAATCTCATAAGAAGTAATTCATATTTGTGTTTATTAGGGGAGGAACAAAAGTTATTGTTCTGGCTCCTTGGAGTTAGTAATACCAGTGCTTTTGGAGGATGGAGACAAATAGCTACACATGCATAAAAAGAATTTCCAGCAGGAAAAAGTTACGAATTTTGATGTCCAAAATAGTTCACAGACAGAGCAAGTGCTTAAAGACTGCCACACTACTGAAATTTAAATCTTAGAATATGATTTGTCACTCAGCATAAGCAACAAGGTTCATACAAACACAGCTACAGAGATAGCTAGCAGCAGTGCCACTGCATTATTTTGCACATTAAACTTCTATTCGCACATCTAAATTGGTTGAAGACCTAATGCTCTTAATCACTAAGCAGCAAAGCCAAACCTTCACCTGTAAAAACATTTACCAAAGACAGTTTCAACTCAAGTTAATTCAACAGAAATGCCTCCCCAGCCATCACTGCAAAAGCAATTCTTATGCCTGAACCACATTTTAAGAAACTGCTTTAAATCTTGTTCTCCTGGAAGTCTGTAAATGGGAGCAAAATGAAGACGTCAGTGTTTGCTAAGTACTACGGTTATTTTATGTATCAAATGTAAGAGAAAAAACACATACTGCTATATTACAAGCATTGCTAGAAACAACTCCTGCATCTTTAACTCCGACTTCTTTCTTTAAATAATGTCCAAAATGAATTTTGCAAAATTATTTGTATACATGCTAATCCCACACTTGCTAGCTTTTTCAGATACTGCTTTTAATATTAAAGAACTAACAAACTTGTACTTACTTGGAATGTAAGAGATCATAACCAGGATCAGGAATGTGTAATAGTCAAAAGAAAAGTTGTACTTATTAGGTAAACTAATGGAATACAAGCCAGACTGCCTGACGAAGGGTAATGCAGCATATATTGTGAGTAATTCACCAGAGACTCCCATTGGATACAATATTATAAACAAAGTGTACCTAGAACAAAACATTTAAGAACAGGATTAAAAGTTGTGACAAAGAACTGAAGTACCACTATGGATATTCAACTTCTAAATCCTTAACTTCGATTTGATTTGAGCATGGCAGTGTATGGACATCAATGCAAGACAAAACACTGACATCAGCAACCACTTTTGAATTATTTAGTTGGGAACATATTATTAAAATAGGGCCAGTCAGTATTAATTAACGAGCTCCACTGCTTCAGGTGCAACCCTCAGATTCAATGGTTACTGGTAAATATTGGTTTACTTACCATAATCGTTTTGTAAATGGTACTGAGTTCTGATAAAGTACTTCCAGCTAACATTTAATACATTCTTAATACAGAAATCTGTTGGAAGGAAGCTAGGAAGTCACTTTCACTAACAGAACAATTACCCTGAGAATGCAACTTGCTCTGCTGCAACTGTGTTACAAGAGAAACACCCACATCAAAACAGAGCTTCAAGACTATTTTTTATTTTTATTTTTTTTTTAAATTGCCACCTACCTGGCCCATTTAATGAGATACGGGAGATGGTTTAACAAGCTAAAGGTGTAAAAAGAGTAACGGATTATCTCTGTGATTGTCCAGGCCACTACAAACAACAGGACACTGTCTTCAGTTTGTACCTGCAAGGAAGAAGCAAAAGCTTAAATACAGAACACAAGTGTTGCTGATTATTCACCAGACATAAACACCCCAAAGAAAGTAATTTCCATGGGCTGCTTTATTGCATCAGTTTAGAAAACAGACTCCAGGAAAAAGCTTAAAAGCAACATTAGTAACGACAGCAAAAAAATCCCTTGTCATGCTCCGTATTTTTCTAGCTGGCTTAAGAATAGCTTTGCTGATCAGATACTGAGAACAGCTTGTAACTTTTCCACTCCTCTACAGTACCAAGTTCTGCTTCAGTCCTGTGATTGCTCAAGTGAGAAACTAGCTCTAAATTCCGAGCAGCAGCAAGGCAGCAATCAGCAGGACACAGACTCAGAGCAGAGAGCCAGCAGCTCAGGTTGCCCCACTTCAGACGAACTCGACAACTACCTGCTGCATCCCTCCCTGCTCCTTCTCCCAGCTTACTGCATGCAACATTGTCCCTTTAAACGTTATGCTCAAGGCACCACTTTGTTTCACAGCTTTACCCCCCTTAGAGCTTGAACTGCAAATGTATGTTAGGGAAACAGTTCCTACTCCCCTCATGTTTTGAAGATTAACCTTCAAAAGCACGTATTTTTAAAATGAACCATTAGATTTGGGAGCATAATTATGAGTTTCAGATGGATAGCACATATGAGGAATTATATAGGGTCACATACCTGCACAATAAACTCCAGAGAGTGAACAATTTTTTTATGCAGCACCCTCCCCACCCAACAGAAGCACGATGTGAATTCTCAGCTGTCTGAGTACCTTCAGCCCAAATTCTGTAGACCGTGGGAACAAAAAGAGCTCAACTACAAGGAGCTGCATTTATTTTTTTCCTCCAACTCTTGAAAAAAGGGAAAAGGAAGTCAGTAGGTGTGGGTGGTACACCCTATTCATCTTGGGCAGAGTACATGTACAAACAAAGGAACAAGAAAATATATGGGCGAGCAGAAACCTTTTAAAAGGAAGGGACTGATCATATACTTGTGTACAAAAAAGTTCACAAGCATTACTCATTAAAAAATCCCTTTGTTACAGAGACCACAGAATCCAAGAAGAATTGTATAAAAATGTTGGAAATCCTGTGAAGTACAATTACCGTTATTCTATATTCTGCTGCGTGGAACAATTAAAGTCACTCTCATTGCATTTTGCATCAAACATACCTCATCCTTTTTCACTTGAAACCGATAATTTCCTTATGTATTAGTCTACCACACAAGACCATAAAAGAACAATATTCAAAACCTATTTGAAGATTTTCAGAGAAGAAACCAAATTTATTTTGCACACTACCTGAGTAACCAGAAAAGGATCCTAACTCTGTTTTGTGGTCTGCTTTACACAGACAACATAGTTCTCAACCTGGAAGTCAGCATCACTTCACAGATGATGCTGTTCCCAAGGAGCAACATGCCTCACAAGCACTCCAGAGCTGCATCTTCTGGTCAGATCAGGACGAGCAGCTCTGTAAGCTAAACTTATGCATCACAGACTTCAACTTGTGCTTTGAAACTCCACTTCTTTCCCTAACTATGGAAGTCAGTAAAACCAACAAATGAAAATTTGTAGCTTGAAGAGGCACACGAAGAAGCAAACAAGAAACTGTTAGGCCAACAGTGACTGATGCACATAGAAGGAGATAGAATTGAAATTGTAGCTGCCAGATGATTGCAGGACTTTTAACACTGCTTTCTCAAGTCTAGTCTTTTCCATCAACCTTAGTATCGGAAATCACTGAAACAGGTCACACCATCAAAAACAAAAGGGTCACTTAACAGGGAATTACAGACCGTGTCTTACAGTTTGTATCCTTACTTAAAGAAGGAGGAACACTGGAAACTGGTAGTTGTTTTGTATAAAAGTGACCTATGAACTTTTCAAACACTTTTCTAATGAAGAGCAAATTGTGCACTTTATCAACACATTTTAACCACATTCCACAGCTCACAATTAAAAAGTATATTTCTTACACGCTAATGGATCTGTTGAAAAACTGTCACTATTAGAGCTTCTCTTTGAGGACTGACAATTTCTCAATACTTTAGATAAAGATGTTTGAGATGTACATTATCAAACTCCTGGGAACTGATTTACAAAACAGTCCCTCAAGAGCCTTATTCATTTAGGCACTGCTAATGCTGCATTTGCATCATTCCTCTTCCAACCTCTATGTAAAGAGGATAATACAGCCAATCAACAGCAGACACTTTTTAAACCACAAATCCCAGGGCTGCCCTCAGAACCCAATTTTTCTTCCTCTACTTTTTCATTCCAGCCTTTGAAGGTGGCATTAGAAAAAGTTTTACACTTTATATACAACTTATTTGTCCAACTCCCTTAATTAGGGGGAATTTTACCACGGGTACAATTTTTGGCATGTGTTTCCAGTTATCATCCAGGGGGCCTTGAACATATTTTAGCTTGCCATCATGACTGCAAGTAACAAACAAAGAGAATTTATAGCCTTTGAAGGTGCAAAACTGAGATTCAGAATTGGGAATCAATGAAATAAAGCCTAAGATGCTTTTACTGTTCTTATGCACGAAAGTTACACACAAGAGTTGAAAGGTATAAGATGTCATAAACCTGGAAATATGGAGAAAGCTAGAGAATTAAGAGTAACAGTCTGGCAAATAGTTTAGTGATAATTTCAGCTAAATACATCATAAAATAGAATGATGAAAACAGCAGCACTGTGCAACAGAGATGCTGAAACACACCTGTCTCCAGAGTCCACAGCTTGGGTTTTGTGGTATATCAGTGAAAAAACATTGCAGCCTCACAAGATGTATAAAGGGCCTGACAGACATTTGTGTTGTACAGAATTACTCAAACTTTACACACATGTAAAGCAGTGATAAATTAGGCATGTCAGCTACGCTCACCAATTTGGTGTCCAGAACTTCCCAGCGTGTGCTTCTTATTTAAATTAAAATGCTCTTCAATCTTAAGTGTAAGTATCCTTTACTACTGATGAAAGATGGCAAGTTTGCAGATGCTGGAGTCTTAATTATCTGCTCAATAAGCTGTACGTGTCTTCCTCACACCGTGCTTTTTGATTGCATTCTAGAAAGGTTCCTACAAATATATACAGTGCTACCTTTGTAACACCATCTTTAAGCCACAGCTAGCACCTTTTCTAATTAGCTGTCAGAACCAGGTGCAACACTGCACTCCTTCTGTGATGGCACCAGATGATCTTACTGTTCACATAAACTCAAAAAGACAACTCTGAACTGAAAGGCAACTTGTTTTCCTCTCCCTGTCTTCTTTCAGCCCTTCATTCCTCATTCTCTTCTCTCTTTCGCAGAGGAAACAGTAATATTCCCCAAACCAATTCCTTTCCAATATAATGACAAAATGCTATTTTCTGGAGTACAGGTGCTGTATTACACACCAGGCCCTGCTCCACTATATTAACAGCTAATTACGTTGGGGAAATAGAGGGAAATCTAATCACTACTCCAAGAAGTGTGCGGTGCTTTAACATTTGCCATGCTTTAACATTTATAATAAATACTGAATTTAACAACACATCAGTCCTAAATTCAACAAAAAGCACAAACATGTTAGTAGCAAGAAGCATGCTTCAAATCACATCAAGTATCTCCAAGTGTATTTGGGCAGAAAGAAGGGATGCAAGACGGATTTTTCTTCTTTAACCTCATTAGATATGAAACAGTCTGAAAAAGCAAGATATTGAACAGCTCTCACTCAAGAAGCCAAGGGAGGAAAACTGAGTTTTATTTTATGAGAACCTCATCATGCAACTGCATAGCTTACAAGTTCCATAAGCTGTGTGAGAATTTAATCCTGGACTTCATCATGGAGCTCACTTGCGCAGGCAGCCCTTTAGAAAGAGTAGAACACGTGTGACATTTGAAATACACCTCCTCAGGAGAGACTGCAGGCTCTCTGCTTAGGGTGAAGACAGACTGATGGGGGAAAGAACATCA
The DNA here is from genome assembly GCF_019238085.1 of Lagopus leucura. Classification (NCBI taxonomy): domain Eukaryota; kingdom Metazoa; phylum Chordata; class Aves; order Galliformes; family Phasianidae; genus Lagopus; species Lagopus leucura. The sequence goes on along the minus strand of NW_024962273.1, from coordinate 9,659,130 downwards.
CCTCTTCACTTGACTTAATACTTCTAAAGTCAGAGGTGAAAAGCTCATCTCAGGGCTCTATCATTCTTATGCCTACTTTCTGAGACATTAAAAAGAGGAACACACAAGACAGTCTCTCTCAAGATTCTAACTAATCACACAAGCATGAGGGAAAAAAACCACATGCAATATTATTGGAATGATCCTTGTTAAAAACTGAATGTTGGGCTAAACTTTCTTGTGTATCTCCTCTCATTTCACTGTTGCTTTTTTTTCTAGTAAAAACGTGGGCATAAGTTTAAAAAAGCCCAACCCACAATCACTTTGCAGACTTATCTAGCATTTATCTCCACCGAGCTGCAGAGAACGGAACGCTTCTATGAGCACCAGAAATGAAATCTGCCAGAACATAAATATTTACATGATTTTGAGCCTCTTGAGAAAAATAACACTCATTCAAGTCGCACAAAACCAAGGTTCCACATGGACAACCTCTGTAACATCACAAAGGGAAGTTAATTATTAGGATCTATAGAGACTTACATTCCTCTGCATACAAATGGTCATTTTGATAACAGATGCTGGAGTAAGGAAGAGAAAGCAGCTTCCCTACTTGGCAAGCAAACTCCTTAGGACATTCTCCATGTCAAGCCACAAAGTATCTTTCATAGGCACACATGACAACACTGGATGTCTGTCCTTCAGTCAGCCATGCTGACTGTGAATCAAGACTGATTTCTTTCCTTAGGGAGACAAAAAGATCAGCTGGCTGCACTAACAGCATAGATGCAGCACATGTGAACTACCACAAAGTATTTATATGACGTGAAGTCAGTCAGCACGATCTGTATCAGTTAAAGCATGTTCACATATTAAAATAGCCATCCACTGGGAATAATGTTGAAGTGATTGCTTCCAGAAGATTCTGCAGACATTAGTGAAAAGTACAGTGATATTTAGTACGGTAAGCAATGTGAAACAACCAGAAACCCAAATCTACACTTGAATGCAAGAAAGACTGACAAGAGACAGAGGGGAGATCATCCTGGAAAAGAGATCATGGAAAACATGTAAGAATTGCCATGAACAAACATTTGAGTAGGAGCTTCCATATGCTGTGGAACAACAAGTAAATCATGTACAGAAGAGACAGTGAGGACACTTTGCTATTGCTCCAGCAAGATCAATACCAGGATGCTGTCCCAAGCCCTGGGGTCCAGATGGCACACTGGGACCTCTTCAACTTGCAGTAAAGACTACAAAAGCTGGGAGAGATTCAAACTTCGGTCTGATTTTCAAGAAAAAAATAAATGTCAATCTTATTCCTTTGATCCACATAAAGTCCATTCCACATAATGTGAAACAACAGAAGACATTTGCAGGAAAACAAGTCAGCAATCAACAAACGCTTTTCAGCATGGGTCATTAGTTATTGTAGTCTACTTTGTAGCATAACTTACCTCTTTTACACTATGTGTTACTGCCCAGGTCAGGAAAACCCTTGACATCACTTGGAAAGCAGTCAGAACAACAGAAGAGGGAACAATGCCTGGAAGATATTTTGCAATTAGTAAATATCCCTGACCATTGGAATGAGGGCGGGGAAATAAAGCACAGCTAAGTCAAAGTCCACTTACTCAAAGTTTTTGGAAGGAAATCATTTTTTCTTTTTTAAATTTGAGTATGAAGCCTGGCCCATGTTGTATTCACACAGCCCAGCACTACACTGTCCCCAGACCAAGACTTTGTATACCAAAATAAAAGTCTGCACATTGCTCATTGCACAACACAGCTGAACGAGGTAGCCTTTGGGACACAATCTCTCAAATACAATCTGATTCATTAAAATAAGCAACAACATAATCTTTGTTACTATGATTCAGAAGGTAAAACCAACAGAGATGTTTTGCAGAGCGTAATACCCCCCAGAGCAGCAAATAAAAAAACCCTCATCTATAAGAAAGGCTGACTAGGAACCAACCAAGCTTATGTCATAATAAGACAAACAAGGTTGTTTTGTTATGGCCAAGACAATGTCAGTCTAAGCCAAAAACACGAGATCAAATGCAATGGCTCACTAGCTACAATTTATGTAAACTGTACTCACCTCTAATTATGAATTGTTCTAAAAAGGTACCCAACAGACAATTTTCAACTTGGCATCTTCAAAACATCTGTCACCTAACACTGTGCATGCCAGAGCAGCTCTTGGCAGACAGAGGGCTCCCCAGCCCAGAACCAAGCAGTAAGCCTTGCTCTGACCCCTGCCACGTACTGCACTAAGCCTCCCACCTTCCACAGAAAATCCTCCAGCTCTGACAAGTTCTCCCTCTTTCCCAGGAAGTTCCCAGTTGAGAACAGGCTGTCTGCATCATGGCTTAAAGGTGGAGCTCTTATACCCCTCCTAACAAAGCAGGCTAAAGCAAAGTCAACCAGCTTATCAGAGGATTACTGGGAAGCAGTTCTGTAGGCACCTGGAACACAGGACTACGTCTCCTGCCATCCACTTGTGTAGAGATGTATTTTAAGACCACGGAAAAAATAATCCAAGGGAATCTTTATACCTTTACGAGTCATCATCTGCAAATAAGGTTCGTTTAAGAAAACAGTAAGGCATTGGTGCTCCAGTGTTTTAGCATTATAGCTTTGGAATTGTAAAATAACATTTTATTTGCAAGTTTTTTGGCTTAGGGTTCTGATGTTTAACTTATCCTTCTTGCCACCTGCTAAACAGTATTTCCAAATCCATCAAAAATAATATTTTTAAAGCAAGTATGGACTATTCAGGTTAAGAACAACAACAAAAAGCAGCAATTGAGATTTAGTAAAATAAAATGGAATTAGAAGGACCACACTGGCTGGCAGCACAGGTAATTCTATGACACATTCCTGTTTGTGACAGTCCTATTAGTCTTAATAGCTCATACCTCTGTTTTTCTGAATGATTACAATGGCTGCATATTCAGACCCTGAATGTTAAGTTCTGTGTTGGAATACCCAGCACTAAAAAAGAACGCACACAGCTCTTTTCTGCTTGGTTAACCTGACAGGAGTCTACAGGCTGCCCTCTACAAGGCAACAATTTCAGAGCAACTGAACTATTGAGGAAGGCAAGAAATACCACATCAAACACAGAATTACGCTGCCCTCTGCTGACAAATTTATGAATATGATTTTAAGTTTTCCAGCAACCACATTTAATTACTCAGAAAAGTCTTTTGCACAAAAAGTCAGTATGAGCTTACAGGTCCTGAAGAACCCTCTAGTATGTCTAAGGCTTATAAGCAAAAAAGCAGCTCTGTAGCTGCATCTTTAGGAAACTTTAATGCTACCTTACTCTTCAAACAGAAGCGAGCAAACATTCACACAGGAGCTCAGGCATTTATATTTAAAATCACAATACCAAGTACCTGAACATAAGACTGTCTTTTTGAGCAGACAGTTGTTCAGAGAAACCAGAGCTAAGCAAAGGCACATGCAAGCACTGCTCCCTTCTACAGCACTGCTCCCTTCTAAAGCACTGCATCTTTGATCTTACTGAGATTTCTATGTTCTCTGTCCTACAATCAAACAATCCAGATGCTAAGGTGAAAATGCTCACTACTGATGACAACTAACCAGAGAAGATGCAACTTTTCCTTCAGACATGAGGCTCTTCAGGCTGACTGACCCACGATATCGCTGCCTACCCCAGGCCACTGACACACAACTACACTCCTGCTACCAAGCTCACAGCGTTAGGTTAGCAAGAATTGTCAACTCAAGTCTTTGGTAATTCTCAGTCTCACAGACACTTCCATTAAAGCATAACTGAATCTGTGATAAAGAGTGATTTCCCTCTACCCAGTTATACAGCACAAGCCTATATGTGCTACAGCATAGGCAAAGCTCAAGTGCCTGGAACGTTGTTGTTTTTATTGGGTTTTAAGTTATTTGCAGCTAGAAATAATGTTTGAGAAAAGACAGTTTGGTACAGAAGATTATAGGATGGAGAGAATGGAGAGTCATGACCTCCTATAAAGCATTTGTAAACTGCTTTAAGAGTTGTAACAGTGGAAGGATGTAGATAAAAAATAGAATGTCAAGTAATATCAAGTGAAAACCTGTTATATGTTACTTTCTTTTCTGTGATTTAACTTGTCAAATATTCAGTTAAAAAAAAAAAAGAATGTACTTCAAGCAAACATTAAAAAGTTGTGTAGGATTTAAACCTGAAAATTCACAGAGCATAATATAGTGCTGAACCACTGCTAAAATTGCTGTTTTCTACAAAAGGAATAAAACTGAACGTTTGCAAGCTTACCAAAGGCACAGTGCAGAATCTAGAACAAAAAGAGAAACTGAAATTACTAACATTTCAAAAGAAGCAATTCAGAAACATTGTCTAATTCTACCATAAGAGCTTTAGATTCCATAGAGGAATTTCAAATATTAAGCCAACTGTTCAGCTCTGCTACCCAAGATAAACAGCAGATAAATAGCAGACCAAAAGGCAACACAGTCAGCGTTTGTGTGATGTACTTGTAGAGTTACATTTACCTCCAAATTACCTTACAAGTGCTAATGAAAAAGCAGGCACCCAGAAAGAACTGTTCACAGGCTGCTTTGTTTCTGCTAAACAAAACACCGATGAGTGTTCTGACGTACCTCTAGCAAAGCTCCAGTTTGGAAGAATTTCAGGGGCTTTTCTATGGAGTAGTAAAGGCTATGGTAGCTACCTTTAGCCAGGTATGCTCGAACTAGCCCAACGGCAATCACAAGCCACCTGAAAGAGAGAACAACGTCTGAGATAAGGAGGCATTAAGTAGAGCATAAATACAAAGAAACCCTTGACGCTTCTCTCAATGCATGGCAGAGCAGCAGATACAGAACTGTGTTGAAATACACCAACTTTTTGCCTACCTTCTGCAACTTTGCAGTGCAACACACAAAACATTCAATAGCTGGATTCTCTGCAAATCTATTAAATTAAATACTATGTTTTTTAAAACATCCTGCAGCATCAACATGATGACAGTATCTTTAATACCCAGGTTTACTTTTTAATGAGCTGTATTTTAGTTACAGAAGGTACTCATGAAATTTTAAACAAGATTGGCATCGCATTTTGTTTAGCTTAAGCAGAAAACCATTTACTGTGAGTCAAATCTCTCTCACTATACTATGATTTAAAGAACTAGGACATAAGCAAGCAAGAATCAGAAAGCAACCTTAATGTTTCAGTTCCAAGTAGACCCTTAGGCTTTATGACAGACCATCCATTCATTTCCAAGATGTACTTTATGAGAGTCTTAAATAAGTAACTCCAAGACAACTGGGCCTGCCTATATAACTTCAACTTCATTATGAAGAACATGATCTGCCAGCCCTGCTCACTGACTCCTCAGCTAATATAGGAAGTAAAGCTGAAAATCCTTACTGGCAGTTCCCTGGCTTTTCACTGCCTGGATCTCCCTCAGGCTGCCCTCACCTACTCGGGATACCAGCCCACCTCATTTCCACCTCCTTCCAAAGCCAGAAGTGCTGTTACAAAGGTAGTGCTGAGCCCCTGGGTGTCTCTGCTCACACTGGAGCACCTCACTGGAAGTATTTGCAGACAGAAAGTGCACAACAGCCTTTTACCCTTTGAAAAAGAAAATTGCAGCTGTGATTTTGGAAAGGAATTTCTTCTCATTTCCCAGTAATTTACAGCACTTTAGATGCTTGTAAGTAGCACATTACTTTAGATATTACAAAGTGTATACAAATGTTCTCCCAAATATTATGCTGAGTTACATGAAATGCACTTTAAAGTGCAGATTTTTCAGTAATAAGCAACTCTTGACATCCAAGCTTGTGTTTGTAGGAATGTATGTTAGTACAACCAGCTATTCCATTTCTGCCTGGACTTCTCAGAAGGTAAGCACCAAAGAACAGAAGTCAGAGTGGGGAAGAGATGGGGAGTGAGGAACAAGCTCTTTTTTCTCATAGTAAGAAGCTGTTTCAGCTAAAGTTGTCTCGTGCAACCAAAACAATCATTTGCCAAGTAATTCCCACTGATAATCAGATGAATGTGGTATTTGGACGCAGCGCAAAGCACTACAGCATTAAGGACTCCCTTGCAGCACTGACTGCTCCTCCTTTAGAGCAACAGCGCACAGCAGGCTGTCACTGCTGTGTTCCTCTGATCTTCCCTGCCTATTGAGCAGTGTCACTAAATTGAGCAACTTGTCAGGTTGCACAAGATACGGGTTCCTGTTTGTGCCTGCAGACATCTGCTCTCACCTGAGGAACTCGCTTTGCTCACCTCCTCCATCCTCCCCAGCAGAACTGCTGTTAGCTCACACCAAAGCAGCATCTGCACAACGGTCCGTTTGGGACTGAAGCTCTTAGCACCTCTAGCCCGCTTCTGTGTTTCTTACATAGTTCTCCACTTCCAGTGACAAGGAAAAACAGAAGAGAAGTGGGTGAACACAGTAACACCAACCAAGAAAGAAGCTTGGAGAGAAGTTTAGAAGGGCAAGAAGCCGCTCCAATGCCTCATGGAAGCAAAGCCAGGAGCTCATTTATCCAGACTTTCTCTGACCTGCATCTACCCGATACACCAGCTGCATGTCATTCAGTAACTGCCACATGTGAACTTTAAGCTAGACTTCTCATACTCTCCGATTGCCCCAAATTAAGGAAAATGAATATGGCATACACAATTAATGCTTTCAGATGCTCAGACCTGACAAGCAGACATAGTGTTCAGGACCTTAGTTTAATTCCTTAGCTTAGCTTAAAAGTGTGCCAACTTCACCAAAGTACTGCTTTGTTAATGCAAAAAGAGAACATGGCAAAGCTACAGACAGAGCCTGCAAAGGGGAGAGTGCACTGTGACTCCCAGCAACTGCTCACAGCAAAGCTCCCAACCCAGAGCGCTCCTTGCTCAGCACTGACAACATCAACCGGCAAATTCTAAAGCTGCTGTATTAAGACTGATTTTGCTGAGTGAAATCCTTCTGAAATTCATTGTTTGTATCACTGTCAGTTACTTCTGCCCACAAGTACAGTCAGCTATGGCACTCAACTACAAATAAGTGACACCGACATGTTTTAAGCAACTTATCCAACATATGCACACTAACCAACAGTGGGAGCCCACTCCCAGCACTCAGAGATTTCAGTCAGCCATGGCTTTTAGGAAATAATCTCTATTCTGCAGCTATGCTTCCAGAATGAGATCGGGTGCCAGGCTGGGCACAGGAGCTCTGCTTCATGTGGCGACAGGACAACAGCACTGACTGAAAGCAAAGCTGCTGTGTGTTTTACAGCACCGCTTCATCCTCTGCGCCTCTCAGAGATGTCAGTGCTTTCATTTCATGGTTCTCCAACACAATGCAGTGTAGGGAGCTCAGCCTGAGTGTTCCAACTGACACAGGGAAGTCAGCAACTACTGCCATCACCTGTGCAGGGATCTCACAGGGAGAAAGGAGCTTCTGCAATCGACTCCTGGAAAACAACCTTATTATGTGACAACAGGGAGCCAATATGGATCTATGGCACTTCATTCTGGTTTCCAACACCTGGATTTGTTTTCATTTTTTTTTTCTCCCAAGGAAGTGTTAGCTTGCTACAATCAGGAGCTCTCCTGCCACAGTAAAAGGTCACGATGCTGAAAAAAACCTTTCCATTCCTACTGCAAGGTTTCATCTCAGATTTGTGAGATTTTTTGATAGATTTTGATTTTTTTGATTGATTTTTTTTTGGTAAGGCAAGTATCTGTACACCAACAGACAAGTAAGTGTGTTCAGTTCAGAGAAGTGGCCAGAGAGGTTCAATTGTTAATGCTGCACCTTATTGTTCAGGTAATTTAATATTTCTGAGTGATGGGGAAGAAAAAAAGAGATTAAATCGCATCAGACTGGTAGACAATTCTCTCTCTCCCTCTAAGAACCCTGCACACATCACATGGAGCCAGCAGTGCCGTTGCACAACCACACACCTGCTGGGCAAGCACAGCGCTCTGCCCCGCGGTCAGCTTTGCTCCGAAGGAGTGCGATGGCTTCAGAAGCTGGAGCAGCACGAGCTGGCAGCGGTGAGCTGCGGGACGCACCAGCCCCATCCCGGCACATCTCACCAACGTCGTTTTTGCACGCAGCCCCCGGAGCAGCGGGGCCCGGCTCCCGGCCCGCAGCCCTCAGCCAGGGGTGCCGGCTCGCCCCTTTTAAGGCTCTTCTCTCCTCCCACCCGAACCGCCTCCATCTTTCAAAAGTTGATTTCATTGTCATCCAACTTGCGCCGATACTCTACAGCCACTTAAAAACGTAGCGAAGTCCCGTTTGCCGGCCGTTGCTGCCACCGCAGTGCCGAACGCACCCCACCCCGCTCCGCTCCCTCTGCCGCGCGCGGCGCCGCAAGGCGCCAGCAGCATCGCCCCACGGAGGGCCGGGGGAATCCCGGGCACCGGAGCTTCGCCTTTCTTTGCGCTACAGACGCACTGCCCGCGTTAGGGCGCACCTCCGCCGAGAACGGCCGGGCCCACGGCGCGGGCCGAGGAGGACTCGGCGGCGTGCGCGGCTCCGGCCGGGAGCTGGGCCGGGCACCGTACGCGCCCGTTCCGGAGCGGAGCAGCCCGCACCCATGCGAACCTGCCGGGGCTGCGGCCGCTCGGCACGCGCTACGGGACGGCGCTCCGCAGAGCGGCGCGGAGTTAAAGCCTCCCCGGAGCGCAAGGCGGCGGGACTTCTCTCCGCACCAGGACGGCCCCCCGCCCGGCTCCTTACCCCGCCGTCATCACCACGTTGTAAATGACGAGGTAGGCCGTGGCCAGGGCTCCTGGGCCCTTCCTCCGCCTCGGCTGCTGCCCGCCGTAGCCGTTGTCCGCCCGGCTACCGCCACCCGCCGCCGCCATGTTGCGGCGCTCCCGCGGCCTCCCCCCGCTCTCGGCGCACGGCGGGAGCGAGGGGCGGGGTCTTCCCGGCGCCGTGCGCGGAGCCGCCGCCGCCGCCATCTTGGAGGAGGTCCGAGCGGGATCCGAGCCGCGGGCTGCGGGCGGAAGGGTGCCGCTGCCTTTGCGCCTTAAAGCGCAGGTTACAAATCGCGCCCCGCTGGATGAAGCAGGGCGGTGAATTCCTGAGAAATCAGTGGGTTTTGTTTCCAGAATGGTTGGTGAGAGTTTTCGGACAGCGATTTGTTAGCGCCGTGTTCTCAGCCTTCCCAAGAAATATTCCCAGAAATGCTACACAAGAGGCTCACCTATTATTCACAGATACAACTGCAAAATTCGGTGTTGTCACAGCCCGGCACTGCAGAGAGAGCTGTGACAGCCCGTGCCGGTCGCTGCCCGAGCAGACAGAGGCGCTGCAGCAATCCGCCTGCCTTGCACGGAGCTTGCAGGTGTCTCCTCACCCACCCGCTGTGCGCGCTGGCTGCTCGTTACCGACAGGACTCTAATTAGGTCAATTAGGTTTCTGCAAATCCAGAAACTCAACCAGTGAAAACCTGCCCGTTCCAAATCTCCAATGTCGCTTAACAAGACTGAATTTTGTACAACAGGCAAACAAAAAGAATGAAGCGATCCAACCTGTGCAGCATGTTGCATAACCTCTGCTTCTGGGGGTTGTTTCAACCCTACCACACCCAAAGTGTGGCTTCTCTGCAAATATTTTACAAGCTGGACAAGGATTATAGGAAGAGGTAACACCTTTTATGAGACCAATTGGAATAGCTGGCAAAATTAGGGTTGTAAATACATAAAGATGCCTTCTGTTAAGATAGAATAGCCTTTCTCCCGTTCTTCAAACTGACAACAACAACAGCAAAAGGTTAAATACAAGTTGGGATGAATTGCTTAAAGCTGAATTAGGTACTGTATCACACAGTTATGTATCACACCATTTCTGGTTGTGGTTTCATGCAGATGGTAGAAGGGATGTTAACAGGAGGCTACAGAAGGATGGTAAGCTCAGTACATGCTTGGAGAAGAAGAGGCAGTTTATAGCCTGTAGGACTGTTAAAGGAGGAGAGGGAATGGGACATCTTTGTAGTGCCACCAATGCGGAGTTTACAGGCTTTATTACGTACCCAGCACATGCACCTGCAGATCTTGCCATGCCCACGTCCTAGGCGATCAAAGCCGTACCTTTTGCTGCTTTACAGATGTGCCTATCCAAATGGAAATCAGCAGTCAGTGAATAAGCATTCACAAGGTGGTGGTGGAGCCCATCTTGCGAAGATGTTTCAAGGGCTGAAGGTTTGCTCAAGAAACGTATTGCTACAAGCAGGTGTTTCACAATCTTTGCTTTAGGGAGTTTCTATGTGGTTCTGCCAGGTCCATGCTGCCTCAAACTGCATGTTAAAAGAAGTCAGCATAAGAGCAGCACAAGTATACATGCTGAATCCTGTTATCTTTACAATTTCTAGGAACATTGGTATGAATATGTGTCTACTTTTTGACTTTTCAATTTTTTTCTTCTTTTTTTTTTTTTTTTTTTTTTTTTTGCTCCTGCAGACTTCCTGAACTGTAAATTTTCCCATCATAAGGAATTCTTAGCTGTAAGAGAAGAGCAGAGGCACAGTGGCATCGCATCCCATTCGTGTTTGCAGTCACTGTGAGACACGCAGTAACACTGCAGACCTGTAAGTAGTGCCAGCCATGCTGCACCTGATGGCACTTGGGCACAGCAGCCTCCTGCTGCACTCACAAAACAGGGCGAGTGCAGCAGCCCCGCAAAGACTGAGCAGGTTTCACTGTTGTCACCTCACCCATTTCTGTGCCAGGCAGGTGTGAGGACAGGATAGGAAAAGACCGCTGCTGTCGGTTTCCTTCAGCGCTGTGAACACAGTAACGCCTGCAATAGAGTATACAAGTAGTGTGCTTTGTGGTATTATTTATTTAGGAACTGTGAGTAACTACAGCCGTAGCGTTCTCATCTTTGCAATTCTGATGGTTTAACAAACAGGGAAAACATTAGCATATTTTTATTAAGGTACAAAATACACCCCATTGTTGCCTAAAACATTTTAAAACGTGAGAAAAGCTCTGTATGTTCTAAATCAGATTAAAAACCTTTCTGTATAAGGAATCGTGGCAATACTGTGTTTAGTATAACAAGAGTTCTTTATCAATGGAAAAGGAAAAGACATGCTGGCAATCTGAACTTAGCAACAAAGAATAAAGCAATTAAAAACCACTGTGTCATCCACATTAGTTGAGCTTTGAATGCAGAAGAGCAAATCATATGAAACACGTACACAACTCGGTAATATCAAACAACCTAAGGCTGATATTGTACACACCTGTAATAAAGTACACTGCCTACTTAACTGTGAGGACTTAAGGTATTCTTTTGAAGAGGTAACCTTTGAAATTGTTGCACTTTACACACAAAGTGGAAAAGAATCACTTTTGGAATGATACATAAACGTAAGAAAGACATGCTGCTTTTGGATTATGCATATCACCTTACAGCCTCTGATATTACCTCTGAACAGCAACAACAACAAAAAATAAAAAGTGCCAATACTGTGAAAGGAAAGCAAAGTTATTAAGTCTTGAGTGCGTTAACCATTTCTGAAAGAAAGCCTGGGCTTTGGGGTTTTCTGTTTCTTTTTGTTTTTTCTGCATTTTTTAAAAAGGCAACAGCCTTACTGGTGCAGGTTCTAGACAAAACAAGACAGTCAAGCTCATAGGGTACAAATAGGTCCTATATATGTTAAGATTCTTTGGAAACTGCTAAGTATAAAGGAGTTTATAATCCAGATTACTATCTTTTTGGCTACTCCAAAAAATCTGCGGGAGTTTCCAGCTTATCATCAGTTGAAATCTGTTTTGCAATTGCCAAATAAATGCAAGTAAAATTTTAACTAACCTGGGATTCCATTCACACACCTGCATGTCAGAGCCATTCACTGACGGTGCCGTAACCTATGTCTCAGAGCAGCATATATATAAACCAATAGGTCATTATTAAACTGACCAGAGAAAAAAAGAAAAAAGAAAAAAGAAAAAAAGAAAATCACCAAAACAAAACAGAAGATATTCTGTCTTTGTGCTTTCAGTCTGTTTCTTAAGCAGGCGTCTGTAAGCACCCTGACGTGCCGGGTTCTATAAGGGAAAGCTGACAGGGTACCATCAGCTGGTTAAGCACCAGGAGTACCTTAGCAAAGCCCACCGATGTTTCAGCTCAGCCAGCATTAGAGCTGCACCAACAGCAGGGCAGTAAATATCTTGGAACGATGTTTAAACCAGATGAGAAATGAACCGTGGCAGCACACGAATTGCAACACTGGCTGTATCAGACCTTCCCTTATAGGAGGCACTGCTCTGGGAGCAGTTTCTTTGGACTGGAGCGATTCACTGCACGTCTAGCAAATGATTCCTTGTAAAGTAGACCTTAGGGAGCCCACTTAGCTGCAGTTTTGGCTGAGAAAATGATGGTATGGAGCAATGAGCTCAGTAAACAGACCTTTTCTTTAAGAAGCTCAGAATATAATTGTAGACTTGTTTTCCGTACGTTCTAATTTTAAAGATAGACTGGACAACTTACTCAATGACTTGCTTAAATGCTAGTAACTTAATTGCCTGCTGATTTCAATTAATGCCCGTACATAAAGCAAACAGGTATCAACTGATCATGCTGAAAAAACAACCCCTCAAAGACCTATGTATCACACAAGGTGCTTTTGTTAACTTGGTTTTCTGAGCCTTATAAGGAGAGTCTTTAAATATATTTTCTTCTTTTTTTTTTTTTTCTTTGAGCCTTGTTTCATTCTTCCTCCTCCTCTTCATCTTCTTCTCCTTCTCCCTCTTCTTTCTCTTTATCCATTGTTTCCACAAGGAGTTCTGCGGTGCATGTGGCTTCCCCAAGGCTGTTAACAGCTTTGCAGGTGTATTTGGCATCATCGTCCCCACATACTTCAGAAATAGTCAAAGAACAGTTCCCTTCCTCATCATAATCTATCTGGAAGTGACGGGACTCCTTGACAGGCTGATCATCTTTGAACCACATTACCTCAGGGTCAGGATAGCCTGCAATAGCGGAGAGAGACCAGCAATTGCAATAAATGAGTATTAACTCATCTGTCATTACTTTCAACTCCGATTCCACATCTGTGTATGGACATGCTGGTACAGAAATATTTCATTGAGTTTTATGTAAAATAAATGCAAATGACCTGAGGTCTATTTTACTTTACATTTGCCTGAAACAATCTTATTATGAAGAGCAAAAATGGAAGCTAGCTCTGAGGTACAAACTAGATACCACTTACAACTGCTTTTAAAGTGACTGGAGAAAGCTTTTCATACGTCTTGGTCGTCAGCCGGGATGGGACTCGTAATGGTGTATTTGAAGCTTCCCTTGTGCTACAGCTTCTGTGGAACCCGAAGTTCCCAATGCTGACGTTTAGCGTTTTGAGGGGACGGTGTTTGGGGCTACAACTGCAGTTCATTATCCTTCTCGGGCTGCTTTGTATCGGCAGGTCTGAACCTTCCTCCTCCCAGTCTGAGCCTTACACTCCAGCCTGTCCTGTAAGGTGACCGGGGCACTCCTGCTTCCCACTTCCCTTTGTTAGGTTAAGCAAGAGAGTCTGAGAAAAGCGTTTCAGTTATGCAGCTCTACAGGAGTTTCCGAGCCTTTTGTGAAGCAAATGGCTCTGCTGTACTCCAGCAGCCAGAGCAGGGCTGTACAGTCCATGCTGAAGAACAATCCCTTATACAGTACTCTTGGCTGCAGTAACAAACTGAAGGCTGTCTCAGCCAAGTTCTGCACTGTGATGGGAGGGTGGCTTTCTACCGAACAGAAATAAAGGGCCAGAATCCCTAATATACAGCAAACGTTACAGTGATGCACTGGAAAGTATGGACCGTGGCCATGTACATCCATCTATTTATTCCATGCAGTACTTAGGCACATACCCCTCACGCTGAGCATCCATCAGCAACAATAATCCATCCTCACATCTCCGCTGTGAGGTAGGAAACACAGGCAGTGAAAGAGATTAGGAGCACAGAAACAAACAAGCAGAACGTCAGTGAGGCAGTTTCTGAACCTAATTTAAAGGTTAGATATTGTCTAACTTTCTACACATGCAGTATGGTGCTAACGGTATCCATTTTGTTTTAACGGCTCTTCTCTTCCTCATCTCCAGTTTTCATTGACAGCTGTGACACAGAAACCTTGATCTCACTGCAGCAGAAATGCTCACAGGATCTGCCTTCAGACTGCGAGGCTGGCCAAGCTAAGCTCTTTCAGTGACTACTCGGAAACTTGCTCTATCTGCATATTCCAGGCTGAATTTTCTTTCTTGATCTTGCAAATTAAAAAAAAATAAAATCACACAGTACTTGCTAGATGTGACTTTTGCCACCAGCACAGTGATATTATCATTACTACTTCTGCAAATGTAGTTAGGGATTTCTTTACCTTTACCACAATGCATGCACGATTTAAAGTGATCTTGAGGGCACCTGAGACCCGTCAGTCATTTCAGACAATGACCCCTTTTTGTTCTTAGTTTCTGGTAAGCAGTCTTTGCAGTCTTTATTGAGTGTACTTTTGCAACCTGTGGTATTGCACTGCATCTTGTTTTTATTGCTTCCACCCTCAAAAATCATCTTGCAGTTCCCACTTGGCATTCTGAATTAGTGACTCACACAGTGACTCTACGAGGCTGCTGTTCTATGGCAAGCACAGAACAAGCCCATGCTGCTCCAAAGTTCTGTTACTGCAAAACATCCATGCTGTGACATGCAGATATTGGTGAAGAAAAATGATACCAACACAACAATTAAAAAGAAAGAAGAAAAAAAAAGAGCTAGGTTACAGCACAGTGCAGAACGGTGGCAGGGAAGGAAAGAAAGAAATAATGCTTATTCAGTGTACCTTCGATTTTGCAGTCAAACCTAGCAGCACTTCCTTCCACAACCTCCATGTCAAGGATTGTTTTAGTAAAATATGGCTTTACGTGGGGCTTTTCTTCAGCCACTTCTTCAAGGAAAGCATCTGGAGGAGAGTGAAAATATTGTTTTACTGTTTTTTAGGGCATATTCTCAAAAAACGCATTTCATTTATTTTTAACCAGGCAGTAATGAAAGCTGCTTTTATTTCATTTCACTTAATTCTTTGGAGCTGATGGGACAGAGAGGACGTGAGCTGCACAGCTGTGTGCCAGTCTGTCACAGCAGCACAAATATTCAGACCATAAATAGAATGAAATCAACATGCAGGCCACTGTGCTATGAATAACCTTTAATTTTTCCTTGAATTTGTTTGTAATCAAGATCAGACTTCTGCTGGTCTGAGGGGAAAACCGCTTCAGCTCGGATCAGTCTACGTGGGTACATCAGAATGACTTGCAGGATCTTCAGAAGTGTCAAACATCTGCACTTCTGATTGAAATGCACCACAAATCCACACTTCTAATGGGGACGTAGGGGAATAATGTGGACACTTTATTTAAAAACTTCTATCTGAGTAGCACGGTTCACCCATCGTACAGCTCTTGGTCACAGCAAGTGTTAATGCTTCACTGCTTGCTCGCTCTCATGAGGAGCTCATACATCACTGCAAGTTTTGTATAAACATGCATTCCCAAACTGATACAGCGTGCAGCTGAAAAATCTGCCTTAATTCTTTGCCTTTAAAAAGAAAACAGTTTGCTTCCACTACTTAGGCTGGGGGATTTAGAGTATCAGAATATGAGAACAATGACTTTTTGATAGATTTCTTTAAAAGAAAAAAAGAAACATAATAACAGAGACAGTGCAGAAATAACCAGCTCAACAATCAGTCTCTTCTAGCGTTTTGCTAAGAGTTTTCCTAAGGTTCCTGAAGAGGTAAAAATGAATTGCAGCGAAGTTCCTTACCTTCATTCTCTACTTTGTCTGCATTTATCGGGCTGGTAGGCGAGCTCCCAGAGGCCTTCCTCCCACTCATACCAGAAATCATTGCCATGGATGACAGTCTTCCTATTGCTCGGACAGCATGGCCTGTTTTCTAAGACATAACACAAAAGGCTTCTGATCAATCCAATCCAAAAGGCATGTGATTTTCTGTGACAATGGTGCTTCGTACAAATTAGCTGGGATCTCTGCAAACCGCGCTGGAATTGTTGGAGAAACTGCTTATATATAGCTCTGATGTTTTAGGAGAGACAGAGCAGGCTGGTCTGAATTACCAAATTTAGTTGCAGATATAAACTTTCCCTGATGAACTCATACCTAAATGAATGTCTCTGTTAGCTGAGGATAAGAAGCGCTGTGCAAGAGGGGAGCCAGCAAGAAAGCTATGCACTGTTTAACTGCAACTTAGCTCTGGTGGTGGATGGGTTTCTCGATAGCCTTATGGGCTGGACTGAGTTTCATCAGAATGAATAAGCAGCTAATATGAAACGAATGAGAAAGTACCATCTGCATGATGGAAGCAGACCTCTGACAGGCTCAAGAATCTACTGCCAGGGTACTAAAATACACTCAAACCACAGTGCGTGTAGTACGGACACGTTTGTTTTGTACAGCTTGCATGATCTCCTAAGAAACACTTAAAATAGAACCTAAGGGGAAATACAAGGTTGATTTAACATAAGTGAGTATTCTGTAGGCTACTAAAAAGCTGGATCCAGGATTTTATGTCTCAGCTACTCTAACTATCAGAATGGCAGAGATGGACTGAGAACAACAGCTCCAGCATTAAGAAACAAGAAGATACGGAGAAAAAAAAATACATGAAATAAAATTATTAAACCAACGTGACAGTCCTAAGAAAAGCTGAGTGCCTCTACAGGACAGGACTTGGGTAGTTCAGTTCAGGTTTGTTAAGGATAACAAAAACCCCTCAGCAGTGCAGGGAGGAAGGAGTCAGAACCCCACAAGAGGCAAATCTATGCTTGGACTCATCTGCCTGTAGCAGTGGAACAGTTGCATTACATGCATGGCACAGCCTCCCCCTGCTCACCCCGGACACCCACACCGCTGTGCTGCACTCACGCACAGCCCACATGGGAGTTTCCCTTGCAGAAACTGCCTGGCACGGCTTATTTCTTGGAATCACAAACATTAGAAATACAGAGACTTATTAGGATAACAAGCCCACTGGTACATCCTCTTCATTACCTGCCATTTTCTTCTGGCCATATATTTCTTCATCCTATCTTTGGAAAGTTTTTTGGCTTCCATGTTTTTGGTGTCTTTTTGCAGCCATGGGTGCTGAAGACATTGAGTACAATTTAAGCGACTCCTGTTTTTATATAAAAAGACCAGTCAGTGTTGCCATTAATGACAGCTGCTTTAACATTATTTCCCTCTCTCTTTTCTCAAAGCTGATATTTCTGTTTCCTAAATTTAGCAGCACAGATCACATGGCACTGCTTTCCCAGCCATGCTTACTTCCCAAGCTCACTTTCTCAATTTCTGGATATATATATTTTTTTCTTTTGAGAGAGAGAGCTGTGCATTTTCAAGTGTGACCAAAACATTATAAAACAGAGCACGAAAAGCCATATGCTTTAGGCATGGAGCACATACAACAGAGCCACAATGGCGATGATCCAGCTACCTCGCGCCTGCAGAACCCTGTCCCAGATCTCTCACTCACTTCTGGAATTTTCCCCATTTCCACCACATAATAGCCTCCCTTCCATACAGCACCAAGCATGTAATAAAACAGCAGTGTCCAAATCTCTGGTTGCACCACACCCATTCTCCACTTTGTGATCACAGAATCATAAAGGTTTGAAAAGACCTCTAAGATCATCCAGTCCTACCATCAGCCCACCCCCACCATGCCCACTGACCACGTCCCTCATTGCTACAGCTCCACAGTTCATGGACATCTCCAGGGACAGTGACTCTGTTGCTTCCCTGCGCATGCACACACCGTAACCCTCTGCTCTCTATCAATCCCATTGAAACTCATTGCAAGAAGAAGGCGTTCTGGCTTTGTTCAGTCTGCTGTAAGCAGGGTTTCCCACTCTATTTTTTTTCTTGTCCAACTGCTAGATTTATACTGTGGTACTTAGAGGCACCACATCCAAAAAGCCACAAAAGGAAATAGACCTAGTGAAACTGCAGCCCATTCAGATCAAGGCAGAATACTGATGCAGCAATCTGTAGTTCTTACATGGTGGCCACACTGCAGCAAAGGCACAGTGGGCACACAGAGCCTCAGGACCTCAGCCTGAGGGAAAGCAAAAGCAGACAGTGCGGGTGATTAAAATAAGCACTCCATTCAGCCCCTGCACTGTGAAATAAACGCCAGCTGCACGCAGGAGAAGGGCACGCAGAGCTCCTTATAAAGTATTGCCAGAGGTGCCTGCGGCGATGCGGCAGTTTGCAGCAGGGGAAACAAGACTGGCAAGTTTGGCTAAATGCAAACATAGAGAGTGTATCAAGTCCAACTGCTTTACTTCATGTCTTTCTTCAGTAGATTGCTGATAAAGTCCTTGGCATCATCAGAGATTTCATCAAAAGCCTCATCGTCGAAGTCCCACGTGGCCGAGGTGACATTGGCCAGGGTCTCGTTGTCGTTGTCTCCCATGAAGGGAGAAAGCCCGCTGACCCTGGGGTAGAACAGACAGACAGACACAAGGCAAACAGCGTCAGTTTGCGAACGGGATTAAATTAGTGTGCGACATCCCCTATGTCCTGCAGGTCTGTGTCAGTCAAAGCTTACTACAAAAAAAAAACAACAAAGACTCAAAGTTAACTACAATTGGGGATACAGGTATGGGGAAGGGACCTAATTTTCTACTGCAAAGCTGAGAGGAATGATTTTGCTCTTTCTTTCTCACTTCCCAAGACTTCTGAGGAGTGAAGCAGCACAAGATGAAAATGGAGACTGAAATGACTTGTGTCATTCTGCATAAATAATATTGCCATCTTCACACCAAAGTCAGTTGGTAGCTTTTGTGTGCGTGTGTGCATTCACAGTGCCTTTCCTACCTTTAGCATCAAACCAAGTGTTTTGTACATTTTATTCCATTTAATTCTGTGGAGAGAGCCTGGGAAGAAAGGTGCAGCATGAAATAATGATATTCCCAGGACTACTTTGTAAACACAATCACACACCTCTCTCTTCCCGAGTTATATTGCCAGATCAAACAGACCTACTTCACAGCAGGCTGTAAAGCTGTGCAGATGCATCCAGAAGTAGTTTGGTCTTTACGTTCTCAATCAGTCATGATGGTTCTTGAAATGGAGATCATACTCTTTTATAGCATAAGCTGAGCTTTCCAGGCTTTTAACTCAGTATAACTGATAAATGGCAAGTGAAAGGCAATTACAGAACGGTCTCATTTCTGCAGTGTATGTTTCTGTAGCTGAGCTGTGTCGTTCATTATACTGTACCTTTGTGCAGCCAGATTCTTCTGATATCTGTCTAGATCAGCCTGTCAGTGAACACCCTCAGACGAAAGGCTGGTTTATTCCTTGAAACTGCAAGTTGGACAGTTGCCCATGTCTCCATCCTGGCATGCAATCTGCCCGATAACCTATTCTCAGTCACATTTTGTGGACTTTATTTCCTTTCTCTGTACAATCACGTTAACCGTTCTCTTAAACAATCAATACATTTCAATAGTAGTACTTTTTTTTTAACTTGGAAAATTAAGTGGGCATTATTAGGGTTCTGGAAATATTATATGTGATGCTTCTGAATATTACAGAAGAGATTGGTAAGAAAGGAGGTTGGGAACAAATAAAGTTAGCGACTAGATGAATAATGTTAGTATAATCCCCTGCTAAGCTGTTTTGTTACTCTTTTGTTACTAATTACATTCAAAATCTCATCCAGATTTTTTTCCTAAGGATTTCACTTCCCTAAGCCAAGCAGAAAGATGCATTCTTTGAAGTTGCAGGCAGGGCAGATATGAAATCTTTTACCATTTCTGGAAGTTTTGTGCAGTGCAGCAGAGTGCAGAATCCTGCACGTATACCTCAGAAATTTGCTAGTAATAATACATGAGGATGAAGATAAAAGGTTGCTTTCTTCTCAGACAGAAGGTGAATCACATCAGAAGGCATCTTCTGTTTTATTTTTTCAGTATCTAGGGTGCATTCAAATACAACAGTGAAGCCTGCCTTTGTAACTGTATAAGGTGGCATACATTTATGCACATATCATAGGCACGAATTGCAGAAAGCAGAAAGATTAATACACACACACAAAAGTACTCCAATAAAACAACCTACTTTACTGTAACCGTTCTCTGACTTTGACACAGTTTACTGGAAGAGACACATGTTATACCTGACAGCACTGCAGAGCTGCTGCAGCCACCACAGAATGAGGGACTCTGCTCTGCCCTCATGCACATCAGCAGCCGTGGGCAGGTGCGTTGCTGATGCAAAAACTCCTTCCTAGAATCCACAAAGCCCTCCTGCAGGGCCTTACAGCTACCCCCACTACAATATTTAAGCACTTTCCTATTAACAACAACAAATAAACTCTTTCAGTAATGTTTTAGGAGGTGAAAAGCTCTCATCCGTATCACCGTTCTTACAGGTCTGATTTCTAAGTTGTCTCTTTTGTGACTATGTAGCAAGCACAGTAGTCTCTCAACCAATTCAGTGGCTTACCAAAAGGCTCACAGTTTATACTAATGAAAGCTCTGTGAAATATTTATTTAATTCACCATCAATTTAGGAGATGCTCTTCATGCTGCTAAACTTCCAGAGGAAACACTTGGGTAGCCAGAGCAAAAACAATCCCACTTTGTCGAAGGATAGCAAATGTGACCTTTGCATAGTATTACCACAAATAGTATTATGCAGCTCTTGTGCTGTAATAATAGTTTGGCCCATGTCCAGAGGTTAAAGCTGCTTATTGAGAGATCACTCCCATGCTGCAGGGACTGCTACAGATGGTGCCCATTGCTCCACACTGATATTGCAGGTGCGGAGTTTGGAGAGACATGTAGCTTTCTGGGCAAAGGGACGGCATGTCACACACAGCTTTTGACAGATGAGGGATACATAGGAGGAGATTAGAGTGGTAAAAAATAGTTGGGTTGCTTTAGTTGGCTTTATTTTATTTAATTTATTTATTTTTTTAAAGAAGAATTGCACAACAGGATTATCTGCTATAATCTTATCTGCTTTCATAGGATCAAACCACTCCATGCACCCATTAACTGGTACCCATTAATCTGCCATTTCCAAACACCACTGTAACAGTGCCTCTTCAAAGGCTTCAGTGAACATATTTTTGCATTTCTGAATGTGCTGTTGTAAATTTATAAGCTGAAAATAACCTTGTCAGTTCACCACAGTTTTACATTGTGAATCAGTTGCTTTGTCATGAAAATACCTGTAAGAAGAACTGGATCCTTGTGTATAGTCAGAAAGCAAAAGAAAAACCAGCCCAGAAACTTATACAGGTTATACTCAGAAATTCTTTTCTTTATCACAGATCTCACTGACCTAAGTCTTGGTTGTTCATTTCTTAATAGCCATTTAAAGTAATAATGGCTGAGCAACTCTTTTGACAGATTATGGAAACAATTTCCTTTTGGAATGCTGAAGCTAAGTGATAAAGATGAGCTACCTCTCCAGAAAATTAATACTGAGCTTACACTGTGAAGCTACTCTTAGACAAGAAGCAAGATGTTTACTGAAAACATTTTTCCAGCTACTTAAGCAGGCATCTTCCTGGCATGTTGGAACCATTTGTTTAGAAAGTCTTTCACGGTTTCCACTTCTAAATAAAGAAGAAAGATATTTTATTCTCAAGGCAACCCTTAGCGTTTATTTGCCTGTTCTAATGAAACTCTGACTGCACATATAGAAATGCCAAGATCAGAAGGGTCCAATGTGGTCCCCAGTCACCAGTGCCTACGTAACAAAACCACAGCTTTTCACTTGGAAGCCTTTGTGCCAGAACTGTCTCCAACCCAGGAAAGATGGGCTTGCTGCATGTCTCGTAAAATGCTGCTCTGAGCATTACTCTGCAAGAAGAGTTTCCAACAGCAACTGATTTGTTCTGACACCGAGCTCCTGCCTGCAGTTTTTGCATTGCAGTAACAGTGAAAAAAGTAACAATTTTCAGTATGAAGAGTTACCTCTGCCTTGTGGCAGGTTATGCCACATAAGCCCATTTATGCAGAGGTGATAATGGCTGCACCCTGGAGATCATGGAGTAGTTGAATGCTTTTACAAATAAAGCTTACAATAGATTCATTTGTTGGAGATGTGCATCCGCTGTACTAAACAACCACTTCCTTAGAGCGGGGCTGACTCACTCCTACACTGGTGATTGCAAGGAAGAAATGGACAACTGATGCCCACGTAAAGGAACACAGCTCATTGCTGAAGCCATGCCAGTACTCTGGCATCCTTGTTTTACATGCTCAGTAGATTAGTGTGGAATCACACTTTGCCAGTGCTGCTGACCAAATAATTCATTTTCTTTTGAGCGTTAGACTTGGCATTAAAGGCCTCTTAGCTTGCTTTGTTGAAGAAAAAAAGAATGCTCTCTTATCTTTATATTAACAAGTCTTAAATTTTTAATATAGTATAGAGCCAAGTGCAAGACAGCAAAGGCGTCGAAGCCCTGAGTATGCACACTCAAAAGATGAAGGATGCTAAAAGGTCTTTCAACTGACCTAACTGCTGAACGACGGAGGAAAAGGAGCAGCGATGAATTAGACAGTAAATGAAAATGAAAGGGAATGTCTGAAGAATCAGGGTATGTATCGCTAGGCAGACAATGAACTTGTATTAGTTAGATTCCAAGGCAACAGAAGGAAAAGTGCTATCTTCTGTCAGTGTGAATACAGAGCTGAGATCTTTGGCTGAAATCTGGGTAAAAAAAAATAAAATTTAGAAATTGTTTCAGATTAATAAATATTAGAAGCACTGGCTATCCAAATGGATCACTGGAAAGAAATGGAAATAGAAAAGTCACAAACAAGTATTTCTGCCTGGACTAAATTGGACAGAAAGAGCTGGAAAGAATTCAGGAGGTTTTAACCTTCATTAGATAAAGGTTACAGCAAACGCAAAAAGAAACACTGAAATAGACATAAATGGAGATGATATACACAAGCTATAATATTTGTGGCCTGTTACTTCAAAGGCAATAGATCAACTTAAGTATGTGGAACAGTACTGTGATGCAGAACAGGACAGAGAGCAAGATAAAAGTGGAAGATAAAAAGCATGAGGTGGAGAATACAAACAGGGAAATTTAAGGAAGAATAGAGAGTGATGAAGAGATGGGACTGAATCAGTTGTCCAAAAAGATTAAAAGGATTTAGTTTGTGGCTTAGAAATGTGGAAAGGATACTCGTGAGCTGTAGGATGGAATTAAGTAAATCATGCTGTAAGGGAGATATGCAGCAGAGTGCAATACATGTACTTCTGTCTGTATGGCAGGAGAGAGGTTTACCTGAAGGGTTTTGGCGGAATGACTTCACCCTGTTTCTTACTTGAGGAAACATCCCACCTAATAATTATTCTGTAGGGAAGACCCTTCACCCACAGAGATCTCTTAAGTAGCTCTTAAGCTCTGCTGCACCTGGGCTGTTTGTTGGTTGTGCAGGGCATACTGGAAGCATGTTTCTCTCTAGGCAGGTTGCCTCCCTCTCAACTGTCCCAAATCCTATCATGAAAGAGATGCTGGCAAGTCTCTCAGCGTTCCCTGCAACTTCACTTAAAGCATGTGCTGGGCACAGCAACTCTGGGCCATCAGCTGTCTGGAGCAGCCTTGTGCTTATGTCCAGTGCCACTGCAGTGCTCAACTCTTCTTTCATGATCTGACTCACCACATCAGCAAGAGAGGGCACAAATGCTGAGGTACGAGCACAGCGATGGTACGGGAGGCAGACACCACGTAAGCGAGTCTTAGAGTTCATACATGAGATTTGGCAGTTCTGAGCATGCAATCAAAACAGGAAAGCAGAGTTACAATTAATGAGAGATCCAATTCTCAATGACTTTTATTTGCATTCTGTAATGATGATGTGATGGTCCCTTTTGGAAATGGCTCTGAGTTGAAAGATGGCAAAAATAGCTGGGCTTTAAGGAAGTGAAGACAGACTGGGAGCCTGTCCATCCGGGTGGGGAGGGAAAGTCCAAGTGATGACTCAGCTCCTCACAGCTCTCCCCAACCACTATTACTTTGTTCTTATGGCAACAAAGACAAATGCTGATTAGTACTGCTGATCGTTATTGTGGCAATAGTTTATGCATGAAAAAGGAGATTTTCATTGCATTTGGGTAATGTAAGTTTACCCTCATGAGGATTTAAATGAGCTTAAAGACATCTTTACAAACAAGTTATTTCGTGAAGTATTTCACAAGGCATATCAGATCAGATGCAACACCTCTCCAATCCCACCAGCATACAAATTTCTTCACTTCTGATGGCACAGAGGAACTGGGAAGAAGCATTTCTGCCCCTGCCAGCAGACTGATCTTTGGCAAGACATTTCACAATTGTTTCACCTGTTCCCTTCGCCCTATGATGTTGACGACATGACCAGTGTGCACTGTATGGGAGCAGAAGCCTTGGTTTGGTTTCCCTTGGGAACACACACAACTGCCATTGCCAACTTTTGCCATGCATGCCTGACATTTCTCAAAAGAAATAGCCTGCTGATATTTCAAGCACACAAAAACTCATCGTATACTTCGGTTAGAAACCTCAAATATGTGTGTCTTATTTGAATAGTTTGTTTCTTAACGTGTGAAAGGCCTCTAGAGGGCAATGCAGCATCGATTTCACTAGTGATTTTTTCGTTGCTGCACAGGCAGTTTGAGATCTCCACACCACTCTTCCCGTGCACAGTAACACAGGAGACCTCAGAAGTTAGAGAAATAAATGGATTTGTCTTCTGAGTACAGCTTGTGTGGTCTAAATTATTTGAACTACGGGATGATCCAAATGAGCTTTCAAGATCCAGAAAAAAAATGCTGGTACTAAATGGAAAATGAAGGTCCTGTAAACAAACTGGCAGAGCAAAGTGACCTTGAAGAGTATAGCACACTTCACATATGCAACAGAAGATAACAGAAGTATTCAGTCTTGGCTGGGAGTAAGAGAGATAATGCAGTAGCTTTTGCACAGGATGAGGAAGAAAATGATGTTGCTTAGTCTGGAAATGAGGAGGGTATGAGAACAAGAATAGGCTGACAAGTAAGAGTGAGCAGAGATGAGGGGAAAAGGCCAGGCAGGGAGAAGAGGGTTCTTCCAGAAAAGAAAGCAAGTTACTGACAGAAGCCTGGTAAGAAAACAAGTGAAAAGAAGATCTTCTACTTACTTGCTATTGAAACTGCAGTGAAGGAAAAACAACCACACTCCAGACTGAGTTTCATCTCATTCATTTATGTAGCATCACATTTGCAAAGTCACAGTAGGAAGAAGATTGATTGCTGTTCTAGGCATGAGACCTGGGAGGTGTTATTTCCACAGACATTTCTCTAAACCCACTGAAGTGCATAATGACATGTTGTCAACATAAAGACTGCACCAAGTACCACAGTGTGTAACCAGGAGCTGCAGCCAACTGTTCTTTAAAATATGTCCACGAGGTTGATCCATGCTGCTTTTAAAATGAATTTATTCAGTGGTTTGCACTTAATAATAAATCAAAACGCACTGTGAACAGATACAGTAATGCTGGGATATTTTAGTCTGTCCCGTGGGAGATGTAATCTGAATGGAAAGACCTCAGAATTACACAAAAATTTTCTCTCTTGAGAATAAAAGAATGAGAAGATGAGTTACGAGTACACGCCCAAACATGTTACTTAAACAGCTGGGAAGGAAAAACACTTTGAAATCAATAATTAAATACGATCACATTGGCTTTTAAATGAGAAATGTGGTTGGTTTGTGATGTAAGATGTATAACACTAAATGGCTAAATTTCTACATCTGCTAATTTTGTAGTTCACTGCTTCAGAGATCAGAGATATTTTATTAACCATGCTGGAGCTTTTAAATGTAATATAAAAGGCCTGAAATGTGGAGAACACCCATAAGCTGGTGGAAATTTCGTATGTTCAGAAACTGTTGGGATTGAGATCAAGAATAGCGAAGATACTCACAGGATGTAGCAGATGACTCCTATACTCCACATATCTGTTTCGTATCCAATAGGTTCATAGTTTATAACTTCTGGAGCCACAAACTCAGGTGTCCCAAAGAGAACTTTGAGAGAACCTGCACTTTCTGTGAAAGATGAAAGAGAAAACCATTAATTGCCGCATTTGAATTTTTAAAAACTATTATTCTCCAGGAGCAGAAAAAAACAAAACAGTTTTTGCACATATGCTTGTGGTATTGTTAACAATTCTAATCAGAAAAACTAAATCATGAGTGAGCTGCTATTTTCTTAGCTGGAACATAAACAATAATTATAAAAAAGGGAGTTATATATTAAGCATCCTCTAACACACAACATGGTGCAAGACACAAAATAAGGAGGTTGTATTGCAAAGAGTTCACTCAGTTTCACAAGAGGATTTCAGGATTCCAGGGTCAGAAAAGGGTTTTAACAAATTGTCTAAGATTTTTACAGCTTAGGGATCTGCATGTTATGGCAGAAATACAGTAATGATAACATTATAATAAGAAATAATTATTTTATTAGAACATATTTTTATAGCCCAAACAGGAAATAGAATCAATGTTGGGTTGCACATCTTTTAACTGAAGCAGCACATTTTCATTGATGCTCATTTCAAATAAAATGGGAAGAAGAAGAAAAGAATAAGCAAGCACGGGCAGGAAGGAAGCTGAAAAGAATACAGCAGGGGTTGGGAAAAAAATCACTTTGAATTAAAAAAAAATGTTTTCTAGAAGTAGAAAAATCTCAGGAAATAAATTGTTTCTGACTTGAGGCAAGCTTGGATTTGGGTTAAGAAACTCATGTCCAGTCTGCACATGTACTTGAATAATCAGCCTTAAGTGAGATCCATTATGTTGCGTTTATCTTGTGTGCAAGAGGAGCATCTAGATGAGGCACTGTACAATGACAGAGGGGAACCGTTCCTCTCCCAAAGAGATTACCATCTACACAAAGCAGATATGTATGGGAAGAAAGGCAGATGTAACAGATTCCAGTCCTGCATCTGTTCAGGTATCCACACATACAGAGATTTGCAGCTTGGCCATCAAGAGAAAAGCTTGAAAAAAAACCCCACCAAATAAATCATGGGTCAAAGTTTTGAGAAGACTCCCCTAAAAGCTACTTGCCCACAATACTGAATCATGAGAGAAATTTTTGTTGACCTGAACTCCCATTACCACACTTTTCAACATAATCATACAAACAAGCTGCTACCTTTTCAAGTTATGTAAATTCCCAACACACAAAATGAAAATTGAAGGATACTGAGGGGTTAATGACTTCCCTACAGATTAAGCAGCACACTTGCAGCAAATTTAAGCACAACTGCAGTGAATTATTCACAGTTGCACCAGTTCCCCATTGTAAATGCTGTGATGATAGAAAATTCATTGTGGAAACATCATTTTCACATGCTACCTCTGCTTTAAGAAGCCTCTATCTACAGAGGCAGGTCATTTCTGAGATGCAAACAGTGAGAAGGAAACTGCCTTGTTCCCTGCATGCAAGTTCACCAACACTGAGATCCTTCCTGCTGGCTGACTGGCCTTCAAAATAGCTTTTTTACACCATAAGGCAGATCCTTTTGTTCTGTACCCAACCTAAACTGATTTAGCTAAGAACAAGGCCCATGTTCTCTCTATATTTTCAATGAGAGATTGCCCTTCCAAGCCCAAACAGGAAGCCTGAGATACTGTTTTCATCACTGCTTTCTTTCTAAGGTCAGCATCCACATGTATTTACATTGGTACTTATGAAAAAGTACCAAAATTTGTCACAAAGCACCCATTTTTCTAAAAGCTACATCACAGTCGTCTGAATCTCAGGCTCAGATGTTTCACATCCAAGTTTGGAAGCTTTTCTGTGCACTGTGTAAACTACCACGAGCCAGCGTGTATGCAGAAGGCTGGTGTACTAAATGTGCTGCCCATGGATCACATAAATGTTTTTTGAAAGCATGGCATTTGAGTGCAAGCATACAATGTGAAAGAACTGATACAGCATTTTGTGCATATAAAAGAAAAAAAGAAAAAAGACCTTTCCAGGGCAATAATATGTCAGTTTTTTACCCAGATGTTTACGAGCCTGGTACACAAGTAGGATCTGTGTTTGGATATCATTCAGTTCAGACAGAAAGTTGACGGGCTCCCGACACAGTATATCATCAGCTGATTAATAAAATAATCTTTACAGTACTCAAAAACCATTCTCTTCCCCTCAAGAAGTTTATCTTGAACAATTTTCTACATGTGTTCCTCGGCACACCAAAAAAGGTCAGGAAAATATCCCACTGCAGTTTGGTATTTCCTGACAGTAGAAGAGAACTAATTAGCAGCAGAAAACAGAGCAGAAGGAGCTGATCCTAATTTCTTTTAAACTGAAAGAAACATGGAATATTTGAAGCCATTCACTCACATTATTACAAAAAATTACAAATAAATCTCAGTTAGCTGTAAGGCAAAATCGGTCACTGTTCCCTTTGGCAGTTCCTTGGCTGAGTGCTGTCTGCTGCCTTGGGGTATGGTGGGAGTACAAGGGCTCCTAATCCCACGTCTGTCAGACCAAAGTGAATTGGACAGTCAATTCCAAAATCACAAAGCTTGAAGGAACACAAGTGAAGGAATGTGCTGCCAGTGCACCATGTAGCACAGCTGGCAAAAAGAGGCCACTTGTGCAGGATGGCAGGCTATGAAAGAAACAGCAAGAACTTTGCAAGAAAGAATAACATATTAAGCCAGATGAACATACAGTATTGTAAAATTGAAATCAGGTTCAGTGCTCATAAGTCTCAACCTTCTATATATTAAACAAAAAAAAATAATTGTTGATAGGTTAGAGATTTGCTATACAGGACATAATTATAGCAGCTCACCAACCAGGGTCTACTGTGCAGCATACAATAATGCCACTACATTACCAGAAAAATGGAAAGCTTAATGGGTGTGAACAGACTGCTGACAGTAGGATCTTCCTCTTGCTAAATGTGAGTTTAACTGTGGTTTCACATTATTAAAGTAGCTGAAGAAGTTTCTATAAAAACGCCTTCTGTGGCTACATGCATATCTCCTGTTGATGAAACCTGCTGGAATACCTGCAGATGAAGTCTTTCACATGTCTGATAACAAAACCCTTACCAACACAAAACAGTTCTGCTTCCCTAACAAGAGCAAGACCCAGCTTGTGCTCCCAGAAAACCATGGGCTCCATGCTGATGAAGGAACAGAATTGGCACTGCTCTATTTTAATGAATGGAATAAACACCTTTTTCTCTGAATTCAGTGTCCATGTTACTGAGATTCATGTAATGCCCTTTTGGAATTCCATCACCTGAAAATCTGATGAGTAGATTTGTCTCCTGTATTCATTCAATGCACCATTTCTGGTTTGTTTTAGTAAAAATACGTTCTTGGGCATCTATTATTTTTAATTATCAAAAGAACTGGGTTGAGCAGCAGGTAGGCAGACAACAAAAAGCAGAAGGCTGTAATTTCAAACTCCACTGTTACAATAATAATTGTTCTGTTTTATAATAAGCACTAAATATAATTTTGACTAAAGAGGGAAGGAGGGAAAGTTACTACTAAGAATCTATCTGTGGGCCTCCTCGTCTAGAGAGCAGCAATGCATGTGAACTGTCTGAATCAAATGAATGGCAAATGAGTGAGAAATCTCAGTTCACAATTCATAGAATCACAGAATCACTGAGGTTAGAAAAGACCTCTAAGACCATTAAGTCTTTTAGCTTTCTAGAGCTGAGGTGACACTGATGGAGGAACCCTCCAAGGCCTTGCACTTTTAAATTGCAGATCATGTTGAAAAACTTACTCCAGAACGAATGATAAGAAGCTGCTGAAAGCAGCTTTGGAAGAGAAGATGATTGTCAAATGGGCCTTTTTTTTTTCTTTCTTTTCAATTCTGTTAGGCTATTTTTAAGTAGTGACATTTTATTAATCCTTTTGAGCCCAACCTAAACACAGCTTTTTTATGGCATTCCTCACATATTTAACATAAACAACAATGTGCTGCTTGTTAGGATGGGAAGTTGTAACACTAATGGTGAAGTGAAAATTGAATGCAACTGTCCATATTCAAAAGTCTTTGAGAGCATCACTTTAAAGTCTGCTGTTAAAAAAGTCTCAAGTATTTGTAACATTCATGGGATTTAGGTTTCATACTATTACTTATAGTCAGAAAGTTTTACAGTTTCCTAGAGTAAATGTAAATATCTGTTCATGTTAGTACTACTATATATTTCACCACGTAACCTACAGTTATACTCCTGGCCACAGAAGCAAATAGCTGCTTTGTAAACACTTCACTACCAACTCCTTTTGAAGATGAGGAGCTCCCGTCTCTTTCTGGAATGTCTTATTTTCCCTTTTTATATTTTTTTCCTAAAACCATTCTTACTTATATGAAAAATGTCTGTTTACTCTTTTATACAGAAGAATATAATATTGATATAATATTAAATTACTGTTTTTCCTGCTCTTTTCCCCATGCCATACTGAAGTAGACAGAAAAGTTATTACCTAATCTTCTTGCAAGTCCGAAGTCAATGAGTTTGATACTTGTACCAGTCTTGTTGACACACATAATATTTTCTGGCTTCAAATCCAAATGGACAATACCCTGCTTATGGATGTACTCAACTCCTGCTGAAATCTGTCTCATATATTTAATGCA
Source organism: Lagopus leucura (assembly GCF_019238085.1). Lineage (NCBI taxonomy): Eukaryota > Metazoa > Chordata > Aves > Galliformes > Phasianidae > Lagopus > Lagopus leucura. Next base: position 9,628,431 of record NW_024962273.1, on the reverse strand, counting down.
TTCTCTCTCTGTCAGTTCAAAGTCTTCATCAATGATTCGTTCAAAGAGTTCTCCTCCTGAAACCCTATGAAAGACAAAGAAAAAAAAAGAAAAGGACTTCTGTAGCCTTTTCATTTCCTTCACACAAATGCAAATAATTCAAGCATTCCTTCAGGATGCAATCCATATTTTTTTCATAGCATTATCTGAACACACAACTGTTACACAGGAAGACTCACCTCTCGTGTATAGCATAAGACAATAGGTTTTGCTATTCTGAAGTCTGTTTTCCCAGGTCAGGACTGTGAAACAGCCACATTATTGTCCCAGCCCGCAAGGAGATAGCTGGGTTTACATCTTGCCTCTAGCATGCAGCCTCTTGCACCAGGCCCTAAGGTGTGTGCAAAGTGGTTGCCACCCAACTGACATAATTATTACTTGTAATATAAATTACTGCTTGTAATACCATCCCATACTCCAAACTTATGCTTCTCACTGCTCCCATTTCTACACAAGTGCAGATAATATCTTTTAGAAATAAAGTAAACTACAGTATAGAATATGAGGAGAAAAAAGTGTGGATCAAGAGTGTGATATCAAAGTATAGGATGGGTTGCAGAAAAGGAAAACAAAACTTCTAGTGATTAACAAAAAGGAGTTTGGGAAGAAGAGAGACAGAGGGTGCCAAAGAATGTCTGACGAGGGAAGAATTAAAATGATATGGTTAATTGGAATGCAAAGCTCAAAGGGTAAATAACTGACCCAAGTGAGCTCAGTGGGAATTTCCCCTTAGCTATGGCAGGGCAAGGATATATCCCACAACTCTTTCAGTGCAGGTATTTCCAGCTGAGCCATCGTAACACTCCTTGTAAGTCAACTCCATGTTTATGCTCATTTAAGATGTTAAATAAGAGGTCTTCACAGGGTAGAAACTCAGAACTGTTTGTGGAATGAAAGTGGCACATTTCACCCAGATTTAGTGAAACAAAATGCAAAGGCAATTTTTTTTTATTTATTTATTTTTAATTCTGAGTAATCACTCAACTGGTTCATCATCTACTCATGTCCAAAGATGGGAAATACTTTTTTTTTTTTTAATGAAGATAAATGACCCACACAGAATAGAGCAAATGCTGCAGAGCAGCTTTGCTATTAGAAATCAGTTCTAGTTGAAACATTCCATGGTCTTTATATGGCTTAATATTTTGCAACATTCATGCTTATTGCCAAATGTAATTCCATGTTTCAGTTACAGAAAGAAAACACATAAGTAAAAAATGGCTTTGCAGTGTTTGCAGATTGTCAGATACATACTTATGTCCTAAACTGAAACTGAAACATCTGGAGTTCTGGACACATGTGTTACTTTGGCTGTAATATTTTAGAAGATATATAATCAGAAATGCCACTGCAGTTTCTACTAATATGGAAATTAGAAAGAACAGCATATGCTTCACAAACACAGGGTTACACTGGATTACAGCACATTTGTAACATGAGGTGTTTGTGAAAACATCTGCTTGCAAAATGCTGATAACTGGAGCACTCTGCAATTCCACACGGTAACTATCCTGACACTGAAAAAGTAAAGGTTCCTTTTTGACTATTAACATGAATAACGATCACTTCTTTTTAACAGAAAGCTGTCATACTTTTCAGATCCCCAAAATGAAATTTTTCCAGAAGTTGTGCCATTGCCTCAAGTGTCACTTTATCATATTATTTGGAAATGAGTTACAGTTAATGCATCTGCACATTGCTTTTCCTTTAGAACCTCTAGACACCATGGTAACATCATTACATTAAACTTCAAGTGCGTGAACAGAATATATGTTTTTCCATTTATGTCCTGATGGAAATCCAGTTTAATTTTTCATGGGTTAGGAAGCTGAACTGAACCAAAGCAGACAAGATCCTGTACACACACAGCAGTAGCAGCTTCCTTCACACAGCTGCATCAGAATCTGTCTGATCAGGTCGGTGTGAGGAAAATACTCTTCTCTACAGAGGCACAGAACACACATTTAGAAGTGTTTGATTTTGTGAGTAAGACTTTGTCATGGAGGAACAGTGAGAAGAATCTATGCTGGAACTGCCCAGGCAAATACTCACTACATTTTAATACATCTCTCTTTGAAACAACGGCCTTGTGCCAGCTTTAATCACACCAAGTAAGTGGGGACAAGCAAAGGTTACGGCTGCGATTCTGCTTTAATAATTTTGATTTTCAACACAATAATCTTATTATCCATGTCAAAATAAACTATCTGAAGTATGCAAAAAAGGCACTTGAAGGCACTCAGCTCCCAGTGCTGAATGCCATTTACCACGTGCTACTGGTTTCTCATGTTCGTTTTCCACTGAGATACTTATTTTGGAAGAAGTACTTTCTTTATATACAACAAGGAAATGCCTGAGATTGCACATGAGTTCCAGCAGACAGATAGGATGATTTTCAGAGAAGAACTGATTGATTTCATTTGCTGTAATAGTTGACTCAAAATGAGTCATCAAAAAAATCTAAATTTATCATAGATGTAACACTATGGAAATTTTCATGTGAGGCTTCAAAACCACTGTAGCCATCCATCCCAAACTAAAATCTCATCATAATTAGACTGGTCAGCAAAGCTAGTTTACATTGGTATTTTTGTATTTTTTTTTATAACCTCCTTTTGTTGCCAGAGGGGAACTAATGGAGTGTAAAGCCATATGCGATTCAAACCTTTTATACATTTCCTTGTTTTCCATTAGACCTGCCAGCTCCCAGTTCCAAGCTAAGTAGGGCTCCCTTCTCTTACCATCATCAGCCTGTTCAACTGAATCTAAAAATAAAAGCACTGTCTTGCACACAAGTACTAAGGTTGTATAACGGACTTCCAGCCTCTGAAATATGCCAATGCAATAGCAGCTTTTACATCATTGAGACAAGTGCCAAGGAAGCAAATATAGATAAAGTCTCTTTTGCTCCTAACAATTTATATCTTGTTCAGCAGTCCCAGCCAGCAAGGAACCTGCTTCTCCTTGCAGCAGACAGCACATGGATGTGCAGCTGTCTGCCTGGAGAAGCAGCACGGTGGCTGATGTAACTTTTTGGAAGAACACATCAACACGGATCAGGATTTCATTTTCTTTCCAGCTGCTACTGCCACAAGTATGGGATTCACACTAAGCAGGTGTGCTATGCATGATGCAAACATCACGCTGGTCATGTGTGCTCATTCTTTGTGTTGCTGAAGTCTGACCTTTACTTTCCACCCCACACCATGCAGGTTCTTACAATGAATTCTGCTGCATGAACATGTTCTCAGCTTTCACTCTTCCTGAAGAAAAAAGTGTCTGCTGTCCTCACACCCCTAATTCCCACCCCACTGAGAAGCTCTATAGCACTGTGCTTATCTGTGAACATTTTTTGGATGGTGCTCTGTTTCAAATAAATATTTTACAATCAGTATTTATGTTGTTGCAGGAAAAACACATCAGACAAAACCCTTAAGATATCTTAAAAATCTCAAAATCAGATATAAAGACTAAAGTACTCCCAATGCCTCCTGGTACTATAAATTTGCCTAGATGAATTTGTCATGTAAACCCAACTATTTTGTTAGAATATAGCTATGAAATTTGCATTTTCAAGCATATTTTTCCCCTCTAACAGCGTGTTATGAACTAATATTCAGTTCTTTGTAAGAGACAACTGGTCAGTGAAACTTGTGACATTGACACAAACTTCTTCAATACCTGTTTAGAACTGCCTAAAGAAAGATATTTTTCTACTTCTTAAGCATCTTTTGGTTCTAAATGTGAGACTGAATTACAGTTAACTTTTCTTCTCTCCTGTCCTAAGCTGGCAATAGAAGAGTGAGCTGCAGAAAAGCACCACACACACCGGACCAAAAACAAACTCGATAAAGGCTGCAATGCATCTTCACTGTTTTTGTGGAGTTACTTACACATTTTAAATGATTTAGATAAATGATCAGAAAAGTTTCTGAGGTCTGAAAACCTATTTGTGACAGTCTCCCATGTCTAGATATGTTGCTACTTTTGTATGCATAATTAATTTCAATGTTACTAACTTTGTTAGTATGATCTGTGATTCTATGATCTGCTTTATACTTACATTTCCAATACCATAACGATGTTGGCTTTTTCTTCAAAGGCATCTACGCATTGCACGAGCTTTGGGTGATGTAGACAGTTCATGATGCTGATTTCATCCCTTATGTTTTCTTTTTCCTTTGCAGAATATGCTTTGAAAAATTTTCCTGCCCACACTTTTCCAGTCTTCTTTTCAACAAGCCTAAAGACTTGTCCAAATTTCCCCCTGAAAACATACATCTATTTCCATAAAATGTTTTCACAACGTATTGTCCACCATGACCAGTAACATTTTACAAAATATGCCTGTGCAACCACATCCGTCTGAAATAAAAAAATACTGCCATATCAGGTACTCTTCCATACTGATTTTATGGAAAATAACCTACGAGACATTTTGATGAGTACCATATTTAGAGAGACTCCAGTTATACAGTTCTTTCATACAAGAAATTTTTAAAAATGGATGCCTAAAACCAGGCTTTCATTCACGTGACTCTAGTTCTTCTGCACACCTTTTTCTGCAGGTCATACATCTCTGCAGGGTAGCAGAGAGGAAACACCTCAGCTATGATATGACATTTCAAGATGAAGGTGAAATTAGAATTTGAATGTAAGGGTCTCAAGTACTTTTGATTCACTTTGTTGCATAAGCACAATTGCACCTATGTGATACACTTAACAATTAGAAGTGACAGATCTGTTAAGTGAAGCATACAACATCCCTGGCCTTCAGCACCACCAGCAGCACAAATTGCTCAAAGATTACCATGGCGTGCAATTCACATAGCCATGAATTTGAGCACTGAGAAACGCAGCCAGGCTAATCACTGACCTTCACTGAGCAATTCTATTAATGCTCTTGGGATTATGACCACTGTCAGCAGAGATCCTAGCCTGTGGGCAGGATAATCTTGTTACCACTAATGGGTATAATGGAAATGCAAGTGCACAGTGTGTTCTTCTTTTCTCAGCTAGACTTCAGAGCATTGAACAATGAACGAATCCTCTCATTTTATTCATACTTGTGCCCAATTTCCCTTGCAAGAAATGCATGTAATGTCTATTAAAAACATCAATTAATAGAAATAAAGGGTCTTTATGTATTGGAGGTTTACATATATTAGAATCTATTTTTACAGCAACAGACAAGCCTTGCTGGAGTGCTAAGAGTGCAAGACACTGTCAGAGTGAGAGTGCCTGAACTTTATAATTGCCTCATAGCTTGGAAAACAAGGTGTCTTCAAAGGCACGACAAAGTACTTACGATCCCAGTCTTTCTTCAATATTATAGACATCTGAAACCTTCTGTTCGGTGTTGATAGTAACTGTCCGATAGTTGACCTCTGTTTCTTTCCCTTCTACAAACAAGGATTAGGGATCATGATTAAAACCTCCATAAAACATGAATTAAAATTACAACTTTTCATTTGTTCTGATTAAAATATGAAATTCTTACCATCGTCAGATAGCTCTGCTTCCTCCTCTTTAAGTTCTTCTGTGAAAAGAATAAAGACATGAATAGCTCGTTAAATAGGGTATGGTACTTAAAAACAATGCCCATGTTATTCACAGTAACATGTGTAACTGGTAAACTCTATGGCTAAGCATCAAAAACAGTCAGGGAATTAACTTCACAATGAAAAACTCTTCGCCACTCCTTCATTTCTACTCGTTACATAGTCAGAATCTAGTCACTGTTTCTTGATAAATAAAGTTCACGTGTTTTGCAGTGCTTGGCTTTTTACTTCCCTACTAGAAACATGAGCATTCTGAATCAATTCACAGTCACCTAATAAATTGCTTTAGGAATGCCTTAGTGAAATAGAAAATAAATTAAATATATTAAAATCGAAAACTACGCTTCTGATTTGATGACAAATCCTGTTCTGGCTTTTTAAAGCAATTTTATCATTGCAAGACCAAGAGCAAAGCACGGTCGTACACAGAATGATTTCCTGCAGAGCTCCAGACACATTTTTCAGACTCAAGACAACTAGAAAATTTGGAGAGCGTGCACCTTCCTGAGTATGACTGAGCTTTGAAATTGATGGTATCCAAATGTTCTGCAGGACCCAAAGGCAGGCAGAGATGTTAGCAAGCTCAATGGCACAAGACAGTGAAAACTGGCCTGAGTGTCCCAGTTTTTATTTTTAATTCTTGTGTACTTGAACTGCCAGTAGGTTTTTATGTTATTTCTTATGTTGCCTGCAAGAATGAAGCAAAGGGGCCATTGCTGGAATGCTGTTATATATTACGTACACTGCTTGGACTTGTTCCTAAGACCTGTGGCTATGACCAGCAATTTGAGCAACTGCAAAGACAGTTCCAGAAACCTGAACAACTCTCCCTGTAATTGACTAAGCTGCAGTTTTTCATTGTGGAGTGCAATCCCAACCAAGTGATTTATCCCCACTGTGTCAACTAATTTATGTTATGAAACATTAATGTGATACCCTGTATGCCATCATGAACTTCAGAATATAGAGCTAGGTGCAGTAGGTGACAAGAAAACAACAGAAAGACAGGATGAAGGAAGCACAGAAACTGGTCTGAGATGGGCATCACCTATCTAACATATAAGGCTGCATCTGTATTTTGGTGGCAAAGTCAATCAGGTCTACAATCTGTTCCTAAAGCCCTCCTCTCTTTTTGCAGGATTTGCAATCCCTTGTATGTCCCAGCACAGAGTAGCTGCTTTGTAGTCATTTACCAGAAGAGCAGGGCGGGAAGCAAGCCCTCCCTATGCATGGGTAGCTGTCCTCAGATCTTCCTCAGCTAGAAACCACACTTACAGAGAGCACATCACATTTTCCTCCCCTTTTAAGGGCTGTATAAGGGAGCTGATCCCAACCTTGCTGCCAGCTGTTAGCGTATGCCAAATAGTGATTAGACAGACAAAGAAGTCAGTTCCCTGTTCTGGAGCGACACGATATTGAAGACATGAACTGGAAACATTTTGGTCCCCCAGTGGAAGCCTAAATTAAATAAATAGAATATATCTGAGCTCGGTAAGCTCTGAGTAGCTGTGCTAGAAACCTTCCTAATGGCACCAGTTTTCCTCAAACATGGCAATGTCTACTTCAATATGTTCTGACTTTCAACTTTATTTTAAAGCTGCTTTCTTGAAATTAAGGGTGAAGAGTTACCCACACATTTCTTCACTAGGATTTTGTTGGGATTGTTGATATGTACCAGCCACCTCAGTGTGAAAATTAGTAATCACTCTTTCTGACAGTAATGGAAAATCCCCTGTTACTCAGCTAAGTGTTTACATAGATGACAATTTAATGTCCTGACTTTCAGAGTTGCTGAACACACGCATTTTCCACTGCCTCTAATTAAAGCTATACTCATGCACTTGAAAAATCACGCTCTATATGACTTGTCCTTTCTTCATGCTAGCTGCAGCATCAAGAACAAAAGAACAAGAAGCTCTGGAATTGAGAACACAAAGACAACCCACCCTCCTGCAAACAAATTGCAATTTCTTCTCACCCAAAGAAACATTTTGCTATTAAAAATATTTATCACAATAATTTGCACACTCTATAGGCTCTTTGTATTAAATCTATGTATAAAAACTGTTGGTCATAAAAAATAGCTTGTTTGCTTTGGTCCAGTATGCTTGGTCTCAGGAAAAGTCACGTCCCCAGTTCTAAAAGATGTTTGCCCTGCAACTAAAGAAAGAGGGCATTCAAACACAGGGAAATTTACTATGAAGTGTTAATAATATCTCACTTTCTTTCAATTTTATTGCTACTCTTAATGGTATTTTTCCCTCTTTGAAGAGAATCTGCATCCTGATTTACATCAGATTCTAAATCTTTTCAATAGAGGAAAGTAATTTCTCAGAAAGCATCCAAGTCAGCACTCAAAGACGAACACAATCTATTTTGTTTAGAAGTGCCTACTGAGAGGCTTACAGAGCTTTCTGGCGCTGCGCCACCTTGCTATCATTTTGCCTTTCTGCGGCAATGGAAGATATCATCACAAGGATTATCTGAGACACTCAAAACTCCAATGCTCTGCATACACAAGTAAGGAAGGAGAGATACAACATGTTGGCCAAGCCTTAAAGACTGGAAATATGGAAAAAAACCATCATTTTGGTATACAGTTCTGGGATTTCCAGTGTGGTAGGGGTATAGATGTGATTCTTGCACAGTAGGTAGTTGTGGAAATCTACATACAATATCTATTTTGTAAAAAATAATGTTGATTTTTTTATGTGTGTTCAAAATATTTGTACAAGTTTCAGAATAATTTCTAAAATGCACCAGCTCTTCTCATTAGCCCTTTGAGGCAAACAGTAAGAGTCAAGAGATAGTAAACAGTATTTTTACATTTCTATCTAAGTGGAATCAAAAATATTTTTAGCACCCACACAACACTGCAAACTCAACATGCTAAGTAGGATACAAGTGTTGAATTCACAAAATCAAGAGTATTAGGAGCAACAGGACAGAGGCGCTCTACCATGCTGGCGTCTGAAGCATGGCAACCACACCTAGGTATGAGACACTCAGTTTCTGTTGTGTATTCAGTGCTTGGCTAGCGGCAAGCAAATTTGCTTTTTCCCAAAGCAAATTTCTTAAAAGTTCTCTTTAAAACTCACCTTCTTGTTTCTCTCCAACTTTTACCACCTCAGATTCCTGACTGGGCTCGCTGATGCCGTACACGTTAGCAGCTCGCACACGGAATTTGTACTCCCGGTCAGCCTGCAGGTCCTGCACGTTGAAAGACGTGCTGCGGCAGGTAGTGAGGTCTGTCCATTTGTTATCCACTGAGTTCCAGATCTCCACAGTGTAGGACTGCACCGCGCTTCCACCATCGTAAGAGGAGCCGTACCATGAAAGAGTGAGGGAGGAACTCCGTATGTCTGATGCACAAGGTGTTCCAGCAGGCGGGTCTGGTTTATCTGTAAAAACATATACACAGAGCACGTTCGATGCAATTGTACGTGTAAGAGGCAAGACTTCTGTAGGGGATTACGGGTGCCTCCATGTCATTTCTCTGCTTCACACGTTTGTATTAGAGTAAGGAAACAGCTGCAACACAGTCAGACATAGAAACCTGAACAAGCAAATAGATGCCAGTGCCATTTGGGCCTCAGCATGGGCTGTTCAGTCCCTGGGAGTCTAGCTAAGCCATGCTGAAGCCTAATGCCCCTCACAGCTATCATTACAGGAACTACTGAGACTAAAACCAGTCACAGATATGCCCCCATGTACTGAAAGAAAACCTCCCTCACAGACCTTGAAGAATGATGTCTGCCAATAATTTATTGAACTTCTTTGCCTGTGAGCAGATTTCAGAAGCTCAGTGTGCTTTTTGTTGGAAAGAAATTCAACTTACACTGCATTATTTAAATATTGAGACTTTCAGATCACGTACATTTTGGAAACTGCTGGGGAAGGGGAACACAGAAACTTCAAACTGCTTTTCCTAACATAGAGACTTATTAATATATTCCTTATTTGCATGGCTAGAGCCAATATCACTAGAACCTGGTGTGCAGATGAGCAACCAGCTATGCAGGAGTGTGACAATACAAAAACCTTGAAGTTATACAACTTTTTCAAAATTAAGTTTAATCATTAACTATTTATTGAAACGAATTTTCTCCTAAGGCAAAAAAAAAAAAAAAAAAAAAACAAAAAAAAAAAAGCCAACTTCTTCAAAAAAATAACTGATTAAAACAAGGGTTATGGAAGTTAAGCACTTTGAAAGACTTAAGGGGAACAAAATATCTTCTCTGGGAATAATCCTCTCAGAAGTAATCTAGCAAAACCTACAAAATAATGATGATGTTGATCTGGGTGAACTAGTGGACTAAGGCTGAATGAAAAATCATGGGATGGGATAAAATGACAGAAGATAAAAATAAAAAGATAGTGTTATGCTACAAATAGCAGTTGCAATGGACGCTGACTGATAAAATACCATTCCCTTTTGCTGGTAAAACTGCCAATGGACATTATTACATTTTCCTTAAGAGGCAGAGCTGCCAAACCAGCCAAAAAATACAGCTAATTTTCTTAGCAGTAAAAACATCAAAATACTGGTGAAATTGATGCACACTTTGATAAAACATTAACGTGGTGGACTATATCAGTTATCTCTCCATACTGAAATTATCATTCTTAGTAAAATGACTGAGCAGACAGAAGTGGCCACAGTTTGCCACAACCATGCCTTTGGTTCTGGGACTGAAAGACCTCTCTGACTCCTGTGGTTTTGCTCACAGAGAAGGAAAATAAGATAGTCTAATCTCATCAAGACAGTTAAACATCGTTTCACTGACTGGAACAGGGCCATCCCTTTTCTACAGAGTTCCATAGACCAATAATTTCCCTGCAAGTCAGCTGAAGTCAGGTATCATTGGATATCCACCTTCCTCCACAGTTTATATGTACTAGGAGATGTGTAAATAGAATTTTTAAGTATGCGGGAAAACACTGAGAGGTAACAAGAGATACGAGAACCAAGGCTTTATAGATGGCTTCAACATGACAATGCCCATGTGGAAGAGAGATTGATGGCCAGAGCAGAGGTTATTTGCACTACTTTTGGCAACATGTAGAACACTGTTCCACTAAGAGTCATTATTATATGTACATCATTTGTTAAACAAAATAGAGACGATGTCCTTAACCTCTGGAATGGCTTCTTGCCTTGCTTAGTTGTCACATTTTACTGGCATCACTCTCTGGCAAAATATAAAGGACTACTGACAAGTACAAATTTATAGAAGACTAGGACAGAATCACAGTCTCCTGATGCCTGAAGAGAGGCAGCCCTATTCTCTGGAACAGTTCTGCCCCAGCCTCCTCAGAGTGGCAAGAAGTGAGAGTTCGGTGCTCACATTCACTATACCACCCTTTTACAATACTGCATTAGGCTCCAGAGAAGTGCTTGCGTTGTACACATGACAGTCAACTGTTTATCACTACAAATTATTAACCATACAGAACTTGCAGGGAACAATATTGCCTGTGTCCTCTTGAAAAATCTGCTCAGAAGAATATTTGGCTATATGTCATATTTTCTCCTATAGAATCATAACTACATCATCACAGAATGCAGATTTAAGAACTTGGTTAACGACTGACTTATCCTAAATCCAAACAGAGCAGTGCAGTTCCTGGTAGCAAGGGCAAACACTTTGAAGAAAAACCTACGCCAGTAGTGTATCACACACGAGAGATGTCTGTTTGGATTTGTCAAAGTAGCACAGGTTCTCTGACACCTGCCATGCACACAGCTGAATGTGGGCAGGAAGGGTTTGTTTTAAAGAAAAGAAAAAAAAAGATATTGCTTGTTCCAATACTAAGACCTGTTTTAAGAGATAAGGCTAGGTTATAGAGTTCCGTACATTTGATAGCTTCTGACCACAGCTCTACAATGAATCCATATTTAGTATTACATATGTCTAATTAATTAGGTCTGGTATTAGATATGGAGATTGGCAGCCCTGCCTGTGCTAGGGGTGTTGGAGCTTGATGATCCTTAAGGTCCCTTCCTACCCAAGCCATTCTATGATTCTCAGTATCCCAAGGCACAGTTACCTTGGTGGTCTCTCTTTCCATTTCCACTTACCTGGATAATGGCAACACATTTTGTCAGCACAGTTTGCAAAAGCAAGGCTTATGCACGTGAGCACTGAGAAGAGAACATTCATGGCCAAGGGGATGTCAGCTGTCAACAAAATGCTACATAATTTTAATTTAATATCTGCCAATCTTGAGAATATTTCTACTGCAGTATTTTTTTTTTCCCCAGTAAGAAAAATAACTGATTTTTGACTTTTGAATGAGTGAACCTGGAACCCTGGCTGGACTTGCTCAAGCCAGAAAGATGCACTTTTGATTTGAAACCTACCATGTGCTGCTGCTTGCGGATCTGCTCAATGTATGCATATGGAGCTAGTAGCTGCTGTGGGAGATCATAAACAAGAAAGCCTAATCTTTGCTCTTTCTTAATATGACAGATGTATATATAGCATTTTAACGTTGTTAAAATTATTTTATATCAGACTGGATGGTATTCCACAGCTCTTCACATTCAGAGAATTTGCAGATGGTCTCTCCATGTGTCTGTTTTGTTTCTCAGTCGTTTATTCCATGGGGATTTTAAAGGTTACCCTTTATTCATCTGTCTGTATTGAAAGCTAGGATACTTTGCCAAACTACATTCCCTTCTGGAATATGAAATATCTATCAGCACAATTAACTGCTTCCAATAAAAATATCCAGTGAGATGGGGTGTGGAGTTCCCTATTTTGTCCTTCTGTTTTGGTGCTTATTGCACCATTCATGTCCTTGAGCTGAACATCTTCACTATTTCATTTGTTTCATGTGCCGTCTTGTTCACTCGTATACATCACACTTAGGCTTATGTTACAAGAAATTTATGTAGACTTCATTAGACTACAATTTTGTTCTTGCTATTCTGCATTAAACCATAGCTTCAAGTCAAAATGTGAACTAGAAACAAGTAAGTGCATTGAAAAATACACTGCTCCTTGTGAACACTTCCATAGGAAATATTGGTAGGGGGAGCTATTGATTTAAAACATCAATATCTAAATTCAGCTTCACTATTGTTTGCAGCAAAAGAAAAAATGTATGTTCTCTATCAGATGTCTTATCTATGCAAAATCAGGGACATTCCAGTGTTGGCCAGTTTGCATCATGCATATAACAACAAAACAAAGACTTAGCTATGCTTTATGGTATTCTGGATGGTGTCCATAAAATTGGCTGTACCCACAGTACTGTTGAACTTGGTAAGAACCTTAAAAACTCCACTTTCCTTTGTAGTGGACAGTACTTACACTTCTTTTACTAGGATATGTGTTCACCTTATTTGACTAATAGAATAATTGCAAAAGTGAACAAGGTAAGCTAGGGGTTAAACAGTTACACATTAAGTGTGTCACAGGCACAAAGCTCCTCAGGTAATCGCAGGGTTGCCCTGAACTGGCTCACAAAGGCCAGCTGCAAGCAAAGGAGAAAGCCAATCAGCCAACTTGGCCTCCAACCTGCCAAGGGACTGTTCTGCACAGCTGCATGGAAACTGCATACAGTCACAGTCACTAACACTGCAGGGAAGATGGAAGTAGCAGCTCCTGTGTGCTATACTCTGCACAGGAAAGTAAGAGGAGCGTGGAGGTGATGTGAAAGAGGTCATCTGCTCTCCTCCATCTGTGCTCCAGCAGCTATGCACAGATTAGAAAAGAAGCTACTTTGCAGCCAAAGGAGACATAAATTACCGCTAATCCAGAGCAAGAAGGGGAAGTGAGGAGGTCAAATTCACTTTATTCTCTGTGACACTCTTTCCTCAGGGTAGAAGGTAAAGTCACAGGCTGGCCTCACATGAAATGTATAAGCCACATTTAAGAACATGCTGGGATTGAAACAAGCACTTATCTACTCCCAGATTGAATTCTGCTGCACTCCTTCCTCAGATTCTCAGAAATACTTTGGTAAACGGTTTGAATATATATTCTGCAGTAACCTTTAATTATTTTTTATTTGTATACACTGAAAAGCATAAAGCATGTGCGTGCACAACATTTATCATAGAACCAAACTCAACTCAAAGTCCTTGTCTTTTTTAGTGGTCTACAAACCCAAATTCCTCCTCTTAAGGAACTTTCTCTCTTACTGTATGGAGGCAAACCCCAGCTCATACAGTGCACCCGCATAACATGAAACTGTGCCACCCAGATTCTCACTGACTTCTCAACACTGCTCAATTTACAGAGCCTGCAGAACAAGTACCGCTCCAGGAGACCAAAAAAGGCAGTGTTCTCCTTATCTAACTCAGAGCGCAGGGAAATGGCGACTGCTCTGCTGTTTGATGTGAGGGTTAGCCCAAGCCCAAGCTGAGCTCCAGGGCTTGGTGCGTATTAGGAGCTCACAGGGTTCTGCTGCTCTCTTAAGCTGTTGCAGTAGAAAACCTCTGGAAATGCAGAACAGTATAACTGTAGTCCCTGAAAAGATTAATGTTTCTTTTACTGACAGAGTTAAGTCAGCACCAAAGCAATGTCTCTGAAGTAGTTTTCTTTATCTGTTCTCAAAATTCGTTTGGTTTCTTTCTAAACCCAGTTATCATATTACTGTACAATACTATTATTAGCTATTGTGATATTTGTCTGTCAGATAAAGAATAGACAGAAAGAAACAATTTAATTCCATTCCACAAGATGTTTAGCCAGAGAAGGTATTTAATATGCTGCAAAAGCCAGCTGAACACTGTCCATGCCGACAGCACTGGCAGAGACTTCATTTGAAATTCATCAGCAGGAGAAAAGCGAAACCATAAAAGGCCATAACTGAACTCTGCATTATTGCTGACAGAGCTTGGGGTCACGGCAGACTTCTCAGCTGTGCTTGGAAAACTATGCCCTGCAGATTTTTTTTTCCAAAGGAGGGAACTGGTATAAGTAGAGAGATTGCTACCCCTTTCTATACTATATTACGCAGTAATATCCTGCTGGATGTTACTGCACCACAGGTTTGACATAAACTAGAAGAGAATTCCTGTATTCTCCCATAGAACAACACAAGGGAAGAGGAAATTTTCTCCTACTGAAGCAGACTCTGCAGCAGGAGCCAACGACCTCATGGACAAGGTCCCTTAGCTCAGGGGATTTCCACAGCTACAGCTTTGTCAGAGTTTGAAATTCTCCTCTCCCCTTTAATGCATACAGAAGACTTGCGCTAGCCTCCATGAATTGGGGCCCTTCCCTACAGCTCTAGCTGTTATTTAAACACTGCATTTTTTAGACCTGTGGATAAAATAGCTCGTAAACACAGAAGGCCTGCAGCACTGCTTTGTGTCATCTTTTCCCAATTTGCCAGTGGGGTGACTAAGGCATGCAAGAGTGCAATGACCTTGCCCAAGGACATGCAGGAGAATGGAACAGGGAATGAAACCAGAGCTCAGCACTCCTACGCATATGCCCACAGCACAAGAACATCTCCTTCTGCCATGGGCCCAAGGTACAAACAAATATATCTAATGCATTCTCAGAAGCCCATTTTCTAAACCATCTGCTACGCCCCTGAGTCAACAAGCTATTCACATTACTCATGTGCTACACATTGGGCAGCTGGTTTGATAGCTGGTTGAATGAGAGCTCTGATACCTGCCTAGTGAAAAGCAAGGTGAGTTTTAAGACTTGGTGAGATGTAAGCTGAAGCCAAGTCTTTGCAGTGTGAGTTTAGGTCCTAGGAACACTGAGTTCATGTGCGGAACTGGAGTCATGATGAATCAATCATTCCTTGATTGAACTAAGGAATTCCTAGTATTTAACAGCAGGTAAAATACAGGAAGTTCGAGAATATTTCCCCTACTTTACTGGGAAAGAACAAGTGGAGATAAGTATGAGGAAAAAAACGAATTAGATTGTTCTGTTGGAATTTCTCCTAGCGGAAATGACATTGAAACTAGATGGGCCTTCAGAGAACAAAGGGATCAGTGTACCAGCACTGATGGATAAGGCAACATACGCTGTTTGTCCTTTATGTGCTCTAATCTTGCAGTCATGATTTAGTTTTGATGTGGCTGCAGAGTTGGGCCACCAAGCAGTAGAGAGGAGACTTGACAGTGAGAGTTACAACACTCCTGAATAACAACAACAGAAACATAACCATCAGCAGCGTAAGACATCTCTTCCTTAACTGTCAGTCTCATTGCCCTTTAACAGAAAACTGATGACAAAAATCCTCCAGCAATCCGAAGGAACTTAAAAGGTGAAAGGTTAGAGGTCAAATCCACCCACATACTGTTAGGAAATTCATTGCATTCTTGGACCCTAGATGTAAACAGGGAATCACATGGCTTCCGCAAGATATAATCTGGTGCTCCTCAAAAGAGGCTGAAAAAAGTTTCAGAACCAGTCATGTCAGTGCTTTGGAGCTGCCTTGTTTTCTGTTGAAGTTTCTATGCTTGCTTCACCAATGCCTGCACTTGCTTTGCCAGACAGGGACACACCATTTCTGACACTACTGGATCCACTCACTGAGCAGCTAGCCCCAAGCCAGACCTCTCAGGCACTCACAGAAATGCTGATAGTGCCACTGTTAACTGATGATTATGTTACTACATTTCCATACAGTAGAATTTAAGGGCAAAGAACTAATGCTAGTACAGCTATATTCCTTTCTGAATCAGAACTAAGTCCTTCATGTAATAATTAGTAAGTCTGCCACTATGTTCACTGACTACTGAAGTTAGTGTTAATCTTATTCTAATGGAAATTCTCAAGTTAATGTTTTCATTTTTGCTTGGGACACTGCTCACACATATTCTGCTAAAGGCATGGATGTAAGTTTTGCCACAGAATACGATTTCTCCATCCTCACTCAAGCAGGGAATCACAGCAACACACAGAGCAACAGGTATTAATAAAGTCATATTATACTGCTTGCACATCTGTATGGAACGTGCTTATATGTAAGTATACTTAAGTTCTTGGCTTATCGCTGTTCAAACAGTGCATGAGGACACAGAGTGTACATTATGTACACAACTGCTTAGCATAATAAATATACCAGAACAATTATCTTTGAGCTTTTCAGATTGTAAAGATATTGCTCTTATTCTTTTCCATGTACCTGTCATACAGCTCAATGATCACCACCATAATTTTTATACAACTCTTCAACTGAAACAGTACAAATTTAAAGGACTTAAAATACTTAGTTGATTAAATTTGTGCCCCAGGTAGGCAGTACTTGTGCTTTTAGTTCTGTATGAAAAATCTTCACCAATACCAAAAGTATTCACCAAACACTTCAATACCCCTGTATATTAGGCATGGAAACATTAAGCATTTTGCCCAAAATCATGAAAGCAGTTTACAGCACAGCTGCCAAATAGACCACTTATTCTCCTTGACAAATCCTCCTCATTAAATACTATTATTTTTTTGACTCTGTCACACTACTCAGCTTCAGCTAATATGAAGACCAAGTTTATTTTTCAAAAATGGTTGCAGACTGAGGCATTCCTGTCACACACCTAAAATGTTCAGAAACAGCAGTTTGATATATTTACTCAGATACAGCCAATAAATGGCATGAAAGGAATGAATATTTCCTGCTATCACGCTAGAGTGAGGGCTCTGCCTTTCTTAAATCAGTCCTATTGTACATTCTGCACATCACTGGCTCACTTAATATAGCTTTGGCAGCAGAAGTCTGCTTTAATCTGAGACAGTGTCTGCTGTGAATCATTAGCTCAGTCCCACATCAGTATGATTTGGATTTGGAGCAGAGACATGCTGCAAAAATCCCCCTAGAGAGATGTTTCAACTAATGGAATTGCTTAATTGAGAGAGCTAATTTTGACAATAGAGAAAAACTCAACACGGGCATTTTGAGAACAGTCTGTTCTTTAAGGGCAACTTGGATGTCTTCTACTTCAGGTCTCTGAGTATTATTAGTGCTTATACAGGCACAAAGTTCCACACTGAATCAGTGGTAAGCTCAAACTCTGTCCCTGTGGCTCATCATCACCTCACACTGCCAGTCAGTTTAAAGGGTCTCCTCTAACTTAACTAAATACTTGTGCATCTGTTGTGTGGATTGGAGCAGCTTATTCTGGAGGCTGAGTTTAATGGGTAAGTGGTTTGATACATAGATATGGATAACTGGTTTGATCCATGAGCTCATAGATATTAATTATAATTGCAAAAAAAAAGAATTAAGAAAAAAAATCGTTAGAACAAAGTTGGGATTCTTTCAAGTGCTTCTTTTCCCATCATACACTCCTCAGACTCCGAGCGTCAGAATCACTGCCTAGATTAGTTAAGCTTGCAGATGAAATCTACTCTCTAGCACTAGGGCTTTCTCCATCTTAAGAATGTAGGAGTAAAGGCAAGTTTCTTCCCAGTACTTTGAACAGAGCAGAGAGTACAAAGAGGTGAGGATGAGCTTTGCTATACTAAGAGCTCTCACGTTTTGCATACTTAGAGAAGTACAGATTCCCCATTCTGACTTCAACCTCGGAGAAAAGACAACACCTTCCATCATTTCAAAGTGCAGTGCGAAGGATTTTTCTCAGTAGTGAGATTCAGACCTACCTCCTTAGAAGGGAGACATTTTTACCACCCTTCCTCATGTTTTGGGGTACCCGGATTAAAGAATCTGGCCTTAAAATGCATATAGAGCAAACTAGGAGCCCTTGTCATGCTTCTGGTAGTGCTGACATCAGTGAGACATCTCACTGAAGGGCTTGGCAATTTTACAAAAGGGAATTCATTCTTGTCATCAGCCAAAATACATGTCAAACTTGAACACATTGTAAGGATTTTTCGCTCAACTCTCCTAAAAGCATCTCTGTGAATCCCACTGTTCTCTGGCACATTTCTCACTTATGGAAAAGCAGGAGGCTGAGATGAAGCTTTATAAGGTTATAGAATTCAAAGACTTTCAAACCAATTAACTCCAACGGATATAAAACAGTGACTTATATAATGACGAGGCAAGGCTCACTTAATGACAAGATCATAGGAACTGTTGCACCAATTCAGCTAGAAAAAATCCATCTTGCCCAATAACCTACATTTAGCAGCCTGTAGCAGCTGCCCAGGAAGGAGTAATAAAAAGGAAAATGTGAAGAACAAATGATCTCCTGCCATACCTCTGGCTGCTAGTCAGTTGTGCCTGGGCTTAGATCACAAAAGCTGTAGCCAGAATAATATATACGATGGTTATTTGAGGACCAATCCTTCATGGCATTTATTTTTAACCTAGCTATACTTCTGACATGTACAAGCTACTATTGGAAGGACTGATAGGATTTATGTATATATCAAGCGAAAATGCTTACTTGTGTTCTATGGCATGTTGCTGGCACCTATGTGATATTTATACTCATTTATTGTTATTTTTAACTGCACCCAGTGCCGGAGATTGGGCAAAAGAAACTAAATAATCAGGTGGCCTGTGTCGAAAATATACTCAATAGTGTGCAATTGAAGATATTCTCTCTTACATAGTGGTTGTTGTAACTGGAAGTGTGATTCTACTAATTAAACTTTGCACATTGTCCATTTCACTGGACTGCTGGAATAAATTTCCAGTCCAACTAGGATTAGTGGTATTTTGCCATGGATTTCATTGGAGTCAAATTTTTACCTTTGGCATTATGCACACATTGCTTACTTACTCACTAGTCCACAATCTGTTAAGACAGCAGAGCCAATGCAGTTATGACTATGTGGTAGGATGAAGAATTGCTATTTGAATTAGAATTTGTCCAAATGCCTGGGCTTTTCCCTCCCCAAGGAAGGGGTCCTTATGTCAAGACACCTCTGCAGGCCACAAAGAACAGAGCCTATGAACACAAGGAAGCAGACTGATGTTTTAACCAGATCTCAATCTCTGCTTGTAGAAATTTCTTAGATTTGCATGGGAACCATTTGCTGCGTATCCATGTCAAGATGGGTCAACTGCCCCTTGCAAAACTCGGTATCACAGCCTCGATTTCTCTGATACTCACCAGGGCAGCAGTTAAATCTCCAAACACACTGAAACTGTCTGCCAGTCTAAAATTATCTCTGTCTGTCCACAGTCTGCTACAACAAACTTGATGCTCTGAAGCTGTCATCTGATATGGCTTTTTGAAACTTTAAAATGCTCTCACTCTCATAGCTTACATGCATATTTAAGAATATATGTGTGATACAGACATCTGAATATAAAGGGCTTTATATTCAAAACAGACTGTTTCTACCCATCACTTTTTGCTTCTGTAAAACAAGTGGACAAAGGTAGGCATTGCAATTACAAGGACAAGACCTCCCTCCTCCAAGCAACCGGATGTTTTCAAGTTTCCAGTTTAAGAGAAGCCATCTCAGTCCTTCCTAAACCAGCACTTCTAAAATTTGCAGCCTGGCAAACATCTGATGTTTTTTTAAAGAATTGTTTTTTTGCTTCATTCTTCTTAACTTATCTGATGGTTTTATTTTTTTTTATTATTTTTTTTTTTTTTGCATATCATCATATACACTATTAAACAAATACAGAGCAATGTCTAGAATAACTCTATATCATTATTACAGACTCACCAACAACTGTAAGGTTGACTTGTGCTTGTCTGCTGCCAAGTTTGTTTTCTACAACTAGCGTGTAACATCCGCAGTGTTCCTGCTTTGTCGATGATATTGTTAGCTTGCTGCTGTTTTCAGCATTCTCAATTTTGATATATTCATTTTCTTGAATCTGCCAAGTTCAAAAAGAAAAAAAAAGATCTTATGGAGGAATTTCTTTATCTTCATACTTGTAAGAGCTCAAAGTACATAAAACACAAGGATAGGATTAATGATGGTCATCTGGAGATAACTCTATCCAAGCAGTATGTTCAGTTGGTAAAGAATGTAGTGGAGTCAAGTCATCTAGAAATGCAGTGGAATGTTACAATAGCTCCGTTCCTACAACAGAAATAAGGAGCATTGGTGCTTGTGGAACTCCACGAAAGAGCAGGGGCTTTGGTTTCTACCATCTCTTCTACAGGTTTAAAATGCACACTGTGTAATTAGCACGCAGAAAAACTTTGGTCTCACATATCTCATAGAGATCACAGTGGCACAAGGGTTTAGCCCTCATCATTCTAACTCATTTGCCATTCCAAATGTGTAAATCATCCGTAGCTGTGACTTTTACCCTCTCATCTCAACGAGCCTTGTTCTGTACTTCAACATAAATCATGGTAAGTCTCATGGTTTTGAACAGTTGAAGATGTTGTTGCCTGAAATGGAGATATAATGGTAGAGCTGTGCAGAGAGAAATATAAACTGCAGATTAGCCATCATAAGGCATATTTATTTTCTGGAGAGGCAAAACTTGAAATCTCAGCTAAATACCACAGGCGTATTAAGAACTAGCTTTTAATTGAAACAAAGCTATCATAGCATAAATGGCCAAGGAGACATAGATTTTAATCAGTATTAACTGGAGACATGAAAGATTATTTTAAAACTCATAATGCTACACTGCAATTATAGAAGCTGTACCCTGTGTTCTTATGAAGCAGACAACATAATGTCAATGCCCTTCTCCCACCACTTCCTTCTTAGATAAGGGACTCTTCCAACTATTCTCAGAATTTCAATAAAAATGAAGGCTATTTAGTTTGGCATATCTTGTCACATATATTCAGAGAATCAGAAATTACAAGGCTAAAAGCAGGACTTGTTCTGCTTTCTCCTCAGCCGAGATGAAACATGCACATTGCTGTATGCCCAGAAGTATCCTGAGAAAATGGTTCCTACAGTAATTGGAATAGAAAATAATTAAATGGGATTATGTAGGATTACAGTTTAAATTACTCTGACGGTTTTTCTCTTCCCCATGATCTTCTGATTCTACACTGGTTTGTAATGTTTTGCTTCATTAGAATTAGTTAATGAGTAAGAGAAATAAAAAAATACACTGGCTAGGTTAAGAATCTCCAACAACTGGTGGGGTAAAACAACTCATTTTAATACTTTACTAATAGAAGTGGCTTTCAGAAGCTGTCTCCGTTTTAGCTGAGTGTGGCTCCAGCATCACTCCAGTAGATTGCTGTCACATACAATTATATGGGTCATCACAAGGTGACATTTCCTTTGTTTCAGCCAATATATTCATCCAGATTATACCTGTAGGAGGCCACTGTGGCATTTTTGAACCGGAGGGAATGTGAGGAAGGAGCACGAGGGGATGAATCCCTTCTGCTTACTGCACTACACAGTGGAAGGGCTGAAATCAGAATTAACCACTCACTGGCTTTGCTCAAACAACTACAGATAGTCCCCAGGAAGACTGTAAGAACACTACAGTGATTTTCACTTTTACAAATGGAAATGGAACAGAGTCAAAATCATCTGCATTTATAGAAAAGGAAGAAATCCAGGAGAAAAAAAACAACATGTGATGAAATATATGTGAAAAAGAAATTAAAATAATTATGCAGCAAAATACATAGTAGCTGGTTCCCAATTTAATTAAAAAAGTGAAATACTGCTGCTCTCACTTATCCTCCTGCGCTGTTTATGATGCTTTTTCTTTTCTATATCAATCCCTTTTCATCCTGACATTTCTGAAAAAAAAATCTCATCGTAATGTACAATTTTACAAATCTTTAGATTGTCTCATAGAAAATAATTAAGCATATATAAGATGCATATGTAAGGTATAAAGACAATTATTTTGACCATCATTTTAGAAATGAAAAAAATCACAGACTATGAAGCTGCTACAGGTATGATGAAATGCTGGTCTCTGCTTTCACTTAGATTTTTAACATAAAAATGAACTCAAAATCTATGCAAATAAGATAGTTATACTTGGTGATGAACACAGAATTGTGAATATATCAGAAACTCACCTATGAGGGGCACACTGCAGTGCCAAGACAGAGCTCAGCAAAATAAGGAATTGTATACCACTTGAGGGCTATCACTGCAGAAACGAGTAAATCTTTTTTAATCTTCAATCTCTACACTAAAGAATTCAAAGGAAATTCAGGAATTCAGGAAAAAAAAACTCAAAAACCTACACTGTATTCTTTCTCCTGAAGTAAGAGGTTATTTGAGGTTAGCAAAGATGGACCTTTTGGACTAGCAGCCTGTTTTGAACTCTTTCAATGTAATGCTGACCCATCTGAATTTATAGACTAAACTTCCTTGTAGGAGGAGCTGTTTTTGTTTATGTTCTATAGAGTGCATAGTAAGTTCAGAATAAAATAAACACAATAGCAGCTATAATATATATTTATATTTGCTCTATCTTAACAGCACTTGCATATTGCACTGTTTGGTTTCAAGTGTTTTAATTATTCATTAAAGAAACTCTTTTTATAAGCTGCCTTTATGGACACATGCAATGTAATTCAAGAAAAAGTAATTCAAGCAGAAAGAACTTTAAGCCCAGGGGATGAGGGAAGCACAACTGCTGATTTGCCTCGCGTGGTGACATTTGTGTTTTAAGATATTTTATTCAAGATTTTTACACCACCTTTTGCCCTCTGTCATTGCTTTAGGCCTATTTGTTAAAGAGACCAGAAAACAAGTTACCTGCTTACGGAATTTCATCCAGGTGCAAGTTATGGGTGCTGTTCCTACCACTTTGGCAAACAATTCCACTGATTCACCAGCACGGACTTTTCTGTCTTCTGGGAACTGAGTAATCTGAGGGGGAGTAGCTGATAAAAACAAAACAAAAAAAATCACCACCAATCCCTTTATGTTACTATACTTTCTATTGTTCTTAAAATTCAAAACACATTTCTCTCTCAGCTCAACAGTTTCAGAGCCACATCTGAAACATGGATTGGCACACGCCTGCTGTTTGCAATGAAACAACATTGTAAACATTATTTATTCCACTGAAGAAAAGCAATAGCAATGTACACATCAGAATTTTGCTCATACAAGACCAACATACAGAAATACAAAGGCCAAAGCTGCTAAAACTGCTCACCAGTTCCAAACAAACAGTGCACTAAATGTGCTGTAGGATTCTCCTTCACTTTGCAGTTTTGAAAAGGGGTCCCTTCTAGCCTCATCTCAGTTGCATATGCTGGCAGTGTCTGCAAACTTGCTTCATAATAACAGCACTCAGAAAATCTAAAACTTGGTAGCTGCCTTTGACCATCTGTTTTCAGTGGCCAGGTGAGCTTCATGTGGGACATCTATTACACAGGCACAGAAGGAAATCATCTTTGATTTTTCAGCTTCTCAGGGGTGTGTGCTTATGCAGATTTGGCATCCTGTGATACATAGAAAAACCCTCTAACTGAAGGCTAAGCTGTGTTGTGGATATTCAGAAGGGTTGGAGTTACAGTGCTGACAAGCTATAGAATTTTGCTGTAGTTTATTTAATAGTAGCAATTATTTTTGTAATGCTCGTGATTTAAATTTTAGCCAAATGTAATCTTGTGAATAAGCTTGTAAAACAGGCTTGGGTTTCCATTTTTCTCCTCACAGAACATAATATCCACCATTTAATCACATATGCACAATAAATTCTGCAGGTAAACAGCTGTACTTGGAAGTGCATTGACCGATCTTTAAAACTGTAATGGTTTATTATTAATTCCTACAGGATGATGCATGCAAATGATTACCTGCTTTTGGAGGAGTCTTTGGAGCTGGTTTCTTCTTCACTGTTGCTTCACCTAATTATATTATAAACAAAAAAAAAAGTTAATTAAAAGTTTTGAGTTTTGGAAGGAAGTAGAATAACTGTGAAGCTTACATTCATAGTGATGCTTTGTTCGTACTTGGAAACCTATTATGTTCTTGTAGCATATTAAACTGATGAAATTAAAATACTTTAAAAAAACACTAATTATTCTGAATGATCCTCAGAATATCCACAGTTGAAACTAGAACTTTTTAAAAGAGTAAAGTCATCTGCTATGCATGTCCCATTCTCCACCACGCTCCATTTCTCATAGCAGCTTAACAGGGGTGAAGACACCAGTCCAAGATCCACTTCATACTGAATTTCTGCTAAAATTTCTAGCATCATCAATGCTGAACAAACTCAGTTAAAGTTATACAGTAAATACCACATGCTACTTCTTATGCCCCCTGTGAGCTAGCAAAGAAACATGTACTGGCAGTAAAGACTTGTATCAGTTCCTCTGCCACATCTTCTTCCTCAGGTAGGGACAACTTTTGCTAATATTCACAATGAAAGAGTCATGTGCCCCAACATTTGACACCTATGTACTACATATTGAGAAGACAATGTTCTAGAAAATTGTGAATGGCAAGTAAAAAAACAACTGAGAAGAAAAAAAGGTAAAAAAAGACTATTTACCATTTCTCAGAAAAAAAGAAAGTATTTAGAGGCTACTCGAATTATGAGGGAGCAGATAAAAAGGAGACAGAAGTGGTCTTAAATGTGGCATGCATGTTATGTTCACAGACAAGTAATGTTTTACACGATAGAAACATAAAGAGGTTCAAAAGGACAAATTCATAAGAGTTACATCTAGTGCTGGCCATTAAATATAACGGAATGGAATGCCTTCAAACCACTGAATTCCAGAAATGGAGGAAATAATTCCTTGTAAAGCACTCTCTTTTTACCCACTAAAAGACTGTCAGACACTTAGATTAGGTGCCTCTGCTCTGAGAGGATATTTCTTCTTTTCTTGTGCTCAGGTAGGCAGCTTGATTGAACCAGTCTGGCTACTAAGATGTTATTTTCTGCAGTAGAGGCAGTATCGGCCTTGTGCTTTTGAATATCTGGCAGCATCTCTATATGTGCATAGTGACAGCCATAACACTCTCAAAAGGTTTGACTTGGTTCATTGTTAAAGATATTTTGAATTCAGAAGACACTGAGCAGCAAAACAAACAAACAAACAAACCCCCCACAAACAAACAAAACCTCACAACCCTCCCACCAAACCAACAGAGATTTTTACTTCAACCTCCTTTGCTACTAGCTGTGCATGATACTCAGGCAATGGGTCACCTGAGACCCTGAGAATAAGGAGCCATGAGATGTGAATTCACTGTGGGAATCTAATGTTACAGATCGAGCCATGGGCAGTTGTGTGAATATTGATTTAATTTTTAAAGTCACAACTGATTTACTATAGGTTATTAAAAGACCAAATGCTTTCATAAAAAAATAATGGTTTACCGGTCAACACCAGTGTTTGTTCAGTTCATTCTGCAGAATATTTCATTGTACAGTGAAGTTGTTTTCACTTTCTTCTTAGAATCTATTCCATTGCATAGCTATTTTCTCTCTTAGTGTACATATACTTAGCTTCTATGTGCTCTATCTGTATCGTTTTTGCTCAAAGCAGATGAGATACAATAATGAAGAGGTAGGATATTCTTGCAGTGCTTATGGCTGAATCAAAAAAGAATTGGATCTCTCTCAAGGAGGCCTTTCATCAGTGACACCTCAACAGCACTAATTAAAGGTTTTGATTAAGACTTTTGTAGATTTTATCCTGTCATAACAGGACCATGTCTACCATGTGGGTTTAACTCTTTTTAAACAGAGGCATTCAAAGAGCTCTACTGTTAATTAAAGGGACTCATGACTTGTTGGGTTATCAATGGACTGAGATATCCCCTGGCTACTCTAGTAACAGCAAAAATATTTCCAGCTTTCCTATCCAACTTCTATGAACAAAAGCAAAAAGTGGTATTTTTGAAACAGCTCTCCTCTTTGTCATTGCATTTTCACGCCTGGAGCTGAAACTCATTTATTTCAAACTGTAGTCACAGTTATGTAGATGAAACTACTTCTGTGATCAGGCGCCACTTGGAAGGGCTGCAGAATCTGGCCTGTTGTCTGCTGTTAAACATCACCATTAGTGAAAATATACCATTAGTTATGCATTGGATGCACAATCTTATGCAAAATAACTCAGTGATATAATTTAATAATACATAATTTTTTGGTGCTGCCTTTGATATCAGATTCTCTCCTCTTCTCTAAACTTAGGGAGAAATAGCTGCTGGGTTATAAGAGTTATAATGAGTTCTAATAGTAGTTAAAGTAATGACATGAATTTGATTACTTCCACAATCCATTAAGCCTGATATGAACAAAGAACACCAGTGATGAGGAAGAAGTAAGTGCCATCTTGGGTTGTAGATACAACAGCTATTTTTCAGAAATGTCACTGCAGACAAATAGGAGAAAAATCATTTTCCTTAATCTAGCATGATATTCACTTGGTTGTTGCAAGTATCAGGCAAGTGCTGGTGGGGTGATTTCATTCTCCAAATTCTTGTGTTTCACTCTAATTCTAGATATCTCAAGAATTTTTTTCACTTGGCTGACACTGTCCTTCACTGCCTTTGCACAATACATACACAGAATGACTGTCTATATACTCAGATACTTCTCTAACTTTCCCCAGTCTATCATCAGCCACTCCCAGTCCCTCACCCACCAATCAATTAAGGCTCTGCTTTTTACATGAAAATATAAGACTTTTTTAATTTTTAGTTTTTACCCATGAGGACATAACATTTGCTTAACTGAGGATATACAGACTGTCACTGGATTTCATCAAACCATGCAGACTGCAAAGGGTTGCTGGAAGGTCTGGCTGAATATCCTGTTTTGCAGACACAAATAGCGCCGAGCAGAAATGCAAGGCAGGGGCAGTGTGGCAGGGAATGAGCAGAAAGATACGTCTCTGCATCCTTGAAGCTGACTTTTTTTGGCAGATGATGCACACTCTACTGTTTTTAAACCATCCTTAAGAATCGCAGCTCATCTCATGCATCTTTTTGAAAGCAGCTTTTGTTTCAAAAGCTGCTGGAGACATGAAAAAATCTAATAAGATTAATCAAAGTTGACGAGGTCAAATGATTGTTTTCATTAAAATATTTGAGCCTCTTGGAAATGTTAGTGTAAGTCTGCTTCTGCTGCTTTTTCAGCAAAAAAGACCTTTTCTCTCTTTTGATATTTACATTGAAACAGGCTGAAGCTGAAAACCAGCCTGGAAAAAAAAAAAAAAGGACATAATATTCCCTCCTTAAACGAATCTGCCTTCTAGAAACGACTTAATGTAAACATCACAAGGCTGGTATTTACATAACTTTATAGCCAGGTTTGCCTCTTAGAGAGCTTGTGTCTGGGGGCACATACACTAAAAAAGGGAAAGATTCCATACAGGCCGATAGCTGTGGGACATTTGGTTGTGAAGTTCTTTGCCCTGATGTTGAATTCATGAGAGCAGATATGTTCGGAAGCCTCTTTCTTTTCTGTTTTCCTTTTTTGGAATTTTACTAAAAATAAGCATAGCCCTCCCCTGAAATGGCTCTCTGTACAACTTGCTTTCATAAAGCAGAAGTAGAACTCTGGTACAGTCTGAAAAAACAGCAGTACTCAAGATAGCATTTCCAACCACTCCATAATTTCTGTTTTCCTTTAGGAACAAGTCTAATGTTATGTGCACATCTTCTGTACTGATGGATTTCTGCTAGTAAATAAGCACAGTAAACACCTAACTCTGTTAAACATAAGGAGAAAGACAGTGTAACCTCTTCCTGACCAGACATCAGAGTACGACACAAAGGAAACAGTTTTTGTCTCCTCTAACCATTTCTGGTGCTAGAAGGCATGAAGCGACTGAGACCTAGAAGTACAGAAGAGTAAAATCCTCACAGTTAAGGCAATGACTTATTCCATTCTGTCCTTGCTTCCCTCGCAGACTTCCTCGTTGGTACAAAAACTTATTACAGGTATTACAGAGAACAGATAAGCTGAGATAACAGAAAGATGATGGCTAAAACTGTACTAAAACAAAACACATAATTACTTAACAACTTATTAATGCATTCATGAACCTGTACTAATTGCTACAGAGAAAATCAACAGCGACAATGTACAAGGACCAGTAGCCTAAAAATGTCATGGTTTGAAAGCTTAATTTCACTTGATTGCTTCTCAAGAAGCAAATTCCTAGTTCTGTTTCCAAATAAACATTGAATACCTAAATACAATGAAATAGAGAGGAACTCTTAAATGAAATTAAATCTGATGACATGAGGAAATTAAAGAACTAAATGCCATACAAGTCACTTTTTTTCAGTTTGCAAGTTTCAGCAGTTTTTAATGGCTTTTATTTTTCTCATTAGAAACAACCAACATTTTGTTGCAACATCCCAAATTTAGTTTCTAAAACACACAGTGTCCTCTAACTGAAAAAAGAATCTAGCCTTCTCCATGAGAAAAAAATAATCCAAGAAATTTTCACTCTTGCATTTCAGGCAAGAGAGAGCTAGCACACCCAAAGCTTCAGCAATGCAGAATAGTACTCTCAAAGTTACTTAATATTTAAAACATCTCAGCTAGGGGAAGAAACAATTCCATCACAGTTTGTCAGCAAAGTGCTTGAGCAGTTTCTGCAGTTAAAGGGCAGAAGAGGTCCAACATCAAACGGTGCTTACTATCAAAGATGTGTGAGTTCCACTGAAACTGGGAGCAAGAGAATGTTAGCTGCTTGAATATAGATTCCATTTTTGGTATTTCTCATATTGGTTAAGGACATCTAGCAGTAGATGCTAAAAGGCTGTGCACAGTTGTGTACAATCAGCAGCCTAGACTTGGTCACTAGCCTGCTATCCAGCCTGCTAGGAAGGAAAAAGACTGTGAGGGCGTTTGGACAGTCAGGAGCTCTGAAATATTTTAGTGAGACAAGTTAGACATTCTGTGCCTTTGTACCTTAATAAAGTCAGTGGATGTAGGCCCCTCTTTTAGAAAAGAAATTTTGGTGAATATTTTACAACATGCCACAGATCTGCAATTTGTCATCAGTGACATAACTGGGAATTTATGGTATGTGGCACCTCCTCAGTTCAAAGCCATGTTGCAAAAACTATCTCATTTTTCTCTGCATAAGACAATCATAAGATAATCAATAAACATTTTTGTCTTCTTTGGTCAACATACAGCTATGTAGGATAGATTATATGAAAAACACATGGAAAATACTGTTCTGTGCCAATATTAACTCAGAAAATGTCAGAGTGGTGTGAGCTATAAAGTAACCTGGCAGAGAATCAAAATGCGTACTGGGCCAGCAGTACTGGACTGGGCTTCATGGAGAGCAACAAATTAGTGTTTCTCCAATTGCAGTCTTCGTAAGTACAGTTGCTGAATGTTCTTTTCACCTACAAAGGCAACCAAACTTCACAGTCACCACTGCACTGTTGTTTCACATAGCTTTGTTGTGAAGACTTGTGCCACAGTTAGTCACCCTCAGATCCTAATCCTGAGAAATGCATTCACCACCTCTCATAGAAAAAGAGATTGATTTTTCCTTGAAAAAGTTCAGCTAGAGACTTCTCTGGCAGTGAAATTCATATTGCTCCAACACACTAAATAGAGATCTAGATACTTTGTATTCACTGTGCAGAGAACTTGGTTCTTGCAGCAGTCAGGAGTACCATGGACCTTACGATAAAGGAACAGGCTGAGGGAACTGGTTTGAATAGCCTCATTGAACACTAAATGCATCTCAGAAGGTTCTAGGGACCAAAGAGGGCAGCAGTAGCACAGCTGCCAGAACACATCTGCTCCACAGTTGAGTCTCATTTCTGCAATTAAGAGAATTTCTCTGACCTGATTAGTTGCTTCCTTAGCAACAAAGCTCTTCTCTTAGAAGTAGGCAAGTTTTATACTAAGGAGAAAACAATCTGACATGATAGTAAAATTTTAAAACACCTTATATTCCTCAGTGCCATTTTTCATATTATATTGAAAGAACAGAAACCAACCAAAAATTCATCAAGCTTAAATATTTAATGTGCCATTTTCTTACGATAGCGTTTGCAGATTTGGATCCTCTGACAAGATTGTTTATTGAAAAGCAGATAACAGAACTGTGTCCTAATCACTTGGGCCAATGACACACAATTTTTCCATGGTGACTAAAAAGCTTAGAACCTACCCCATCCCCAACTCCACAGCAATGAATATGTAATATGACAAGGAGTCCTGTCCAGCATATTTATATTTATGATGCTCTTTTCTAGAAATGCCATTTTTCAACCTGAATTCAAGTACCGATGGTGCTGGGAATCAGATCTGGTAGATAACAAAGCAGTCCTTCCAAAGGATTCAATCTGGACAGTGTCACTGACGACATTTTATTAACTGTCAGCAGGAGAATGCATTACTACTAAACCAAAAATGTGCGTTATTACTTCACCAAAATTGTTTGACATGAAAGCAGCAGATAGATTTTATGCAGTGGCTTATATAAAAGATAGATATCAGCAAGATCCCAAATACTGCTAAATAATCCATCTAGGGCCCCTTCACTTGGAGGTGTTACTTCTCTGATGTAACTTTATTTTTAACTGATCAGAAAAATTTATGCTTGTGCAATAAAATGTGTGCTGGGAACACCCTTCAATGCATGTGCTTTGAGTATGAGAATGGCAGGTTTAACAAGTGTGTTACTCTGGAATCCAGGATTTCCTGTTAGGTTTTCATATTACTGATTATGACAAGTGGCATTTGCCACCTCTTACTATTTACAGAGAGTAGTGCTGTGAATTAGATCTTCAAAAAATAGTGGGCATTTCTTTCCAAACACTTTGATCCAGTGCTTAGACTTGGGATGGTTATTTTTTGAAGCATCAAAATCAGTTCTTTTCTTGGCTGCAATTACTGGGATGCTGTTTCTTCCTATTATAGTACAGTCAATGAGGCAGCAACAATTTTCACAGTGAGAAAATGTCTACAGATGAATAAGCCAATAATATTCATTCTCTTTCAGAAAGAGAAGCATTTTGACCTTCACTGTCAGGAACTAAAAGTTAATTAATATCCATTAGATTTCCTGAAGGCTCCTACCAGGGCAAAAATCTTGGAATCTCTTATAAGATATCCAAAAGGAGGAAATGTTGACATAGATGCTCACCATATGAAATTTGACTTTTATTTTCTTATAGAAAATAGATAATGTGGAATATTTTTCCTGAGAAGGATTTCTGAAGATGTCATAGAGTGTACAGCTTCTATACCCATACAGTATATACTGCTGTGACTTCATAGAATTCAATCTTATAAATCCAGGAAGAATACATAAAGCAAACCATTTACAGATTTGTGAAGTGGACCCTGAATTTAATGGCATGTCATTTCTGAATTCAACCAGAAATGGCATTTCTTGCTCTTTTCCATGCTTGGCACAGGAGATCAGTGCTGTTCATCATTTTACACATTTTACCATATTCCTTTTCAGTAATATATTTTAAAACTAAACATTCTCAGTCTATTTAATCTCTGCTATGTAATGTCTTTATTTCTCCAAAATCTATTCAAAGAAACAGGTGGGAGGTTTAGAACTGAAACAGTCAAAATACAGATTTTATTCAGTGGCATTGCTAGGATATCTTTCCTTGCTATTTCTTCCATGTAATTCCTTCCATTTTACTTGCCATTAGGACTGGTGATGAGTTGATGTGGCAACAAAGACTAGAAGAGCACTTAGTAAAAATTTATCTGCTTATTAGATTGTGATTTCTTTTGGAAAGAACGGGCAAAGATGTACAAAAACTGAATTGTTATGCCCACTCTCTTTCAGATAAGGAACTTCTCTATATCTGAAAGGGATTTCAGTTCATATTGAAAATATGAAGTATACTGGATCAGTTTTGTATATTTTGCTCATTTCAGGCAGTCTTCCAGAGACTGAGGATGAGATGTTAGAAAATACCCATGGAATCTCTGCAACCAAATCCTTTTAAAAGTAAATATGCATCTTTTTTATTTTTTATTTTTATGTTTTCCAAAAACTCTTGCAAAGGCCAACATTCTCTCTGGTTTTCTCAATGTTTTCAGTGCAACAGGAAAGATGCTTTAAAGGCATTTTGAAAAAAAGGGAATTCTTAAGAACAACAGTCATCATTATTTCAATGTTCCCATTGACTTCCCATTTATTACTAAATCCAGAATTACAAACTTCTGTTCTACTCCTCCTATCCGATTTCCATCCACAGCAAGACAAGCAGTGAATCTATTAGGATGTGGATCAGGGCATTATCCACGTATTTTGATTTAATTCCTACTCACGCTTTCTCCCAGGGAAGCTGCAATTGATAACACTGCTGGAAGGATGAGAAGAAACTGCGGGGAGTGGCTGATTGAGATTGTATCAGTGCCTATAAATAGCTGACAGGAAGGTGCAAAGAAGATGAAGCCAGGCTCTTATCAGTGGTGCACAGGGGCTGGACAAGAGGCATGGGGCACAAATTGGAAAACAAGTTCCCTCTGACCATCAGGAAGCACTTCTGTGCAGTGCATATGATGGAGCACTGACACAGGTTGCCCAGAGATGTTGTGAAGTCTCCTCCTTGGAGAGCTTCAAAAGCCCCCTAGGCAGGGCCCTGGGCACTCTGCTCTGGGTGTCCCTGCTTGTGCAGAAGTTGGACCAGATGGACCCAGAGGTCTCTTCCAACTTCAACCTTTCTGAGATTCTGTGAAATGTATGTACACACAAAACACTATTCAAAACACTATCCTGTGGAGCTTTGAATGGCTTTAAAATCCTTTCTTTCATATCTAAGAAAAAAAAAAAAAAAAAAAGGTTGTGCTTAATTCCTATAATTTACAGCATTTCAAGCTCAGGTACAGAGGTGGACCATGTTTGGAGCATGTTGGTGTGATCCTTCACAAAATCCTAAATGACATGTAGAAGGGAAAAGTTGTAAAGCTCAGCAAGCAACTAAGAAACAGCTTAACCCAGGGCACAGCTATACGTAAGACAACAATTCCAGAAGCACAGTTATTACCTGTGATCATCAACAAATACAAAATTGCACTGAATCCTGACTGCTACTAAATAAAGCAGAAAATGCTCCATGCTGGAAAATCACATTATAAAGTTTTGTTTTTCTTTTATTTTGAGAGGAGAACACAGCAGGATTAAGTATTTCATTTTCCATTAGAATTCTGTCTTTATGTCTTTTTTAGGAACTCACATTGACATCTGAGATAGACATTTCCATACTACGAGCACTCATATCAAAAGCAGTAGTAGAAATTTCTAATTCAAAAAAATCTCATGTTACAAGATGATTCAGCAAAGATACCCTACCTACGATGGTAAAACAATATACTGTCTACACTGGATGCAACATGACTGCAGGCAAACCACTTGAGAATTTCTCTGCTCCTTGGTAAGCAGCCAAAAAGAAATCTGTGTCATAAGTTTATTGCATCATTATAAAAAACTGAGAACTGAGTGGGCTGGATCTGAACTCATGGTTTTACCTCTTACTTCTAATCCCCACAAGACAGAAACACACTTCATAAGCCTTATGTGCAGAGGGTAAAGGAGCAGAACAAACTCCTAATACTACGCCTGCAAACAGAAGGGTATGACTGTGGAATCCCAAAGCACTCGTTTGTTTCCACTAAGAAGGAAATAATTAAAATCTCTGTCACTTACTGCTTTCTGTTGACAGCACAGGGGGAAGTGTGGTCTTAGGCTTCTTGGTCTTTTTCTCAGCAACCTTTGCGGCCTTTGTGGATGAGGCATCTACAATGAAAGCACATAATAAAATACAAATTCTATTTAAAAAAACAATAATGAAAGAGCTGTCTGTTTTTATATTTCTGCAGGGTTAGAGGAAATCACTGGCCTTTATTTTTTTCAAGCAAGCTTTTCTGCACAAACTTGCTGAAGAATGTCACATTCCTAAATGAAGAGGGAGCAGACAGGGAGAATCCCTGTATGGGACCAATTGCACTGAGAGCCTGAGAGAACAGCTAAAAAAGAGGCACCATCAAAGCTAGTGGGACCATTTGGACTCAACAGAACTTTTTGCATAAAAGTTAAGCACAATTTGCATAAAATTGCTTTAGACATGGCAGGGAAACAGGGAATCCAAGGCATCTTTGAAGCATTATTTCACCCTAAAGAATCTCTTTCATGTCATTCTTCTATTCCATTATCTATGTGAACTCTATAGACTAGCACGCTTTGAAAATCAGCATTTCCCCTGTATGTTCCCATACGATACAGACACATGAGTAGAAGATGCAAATGTTTTTCATGAAGGTTATCCCACACAGTGCATTTCAGGTAACAAATTCTAATGAGCATCACTTGTTAGACTGCTTGATCTCAACATTTCTTTTCAGAAGAAAGATCCCAATTCAGAATTCTGACTGCATCAATAGCTCTATCAGCTTATAGCTTTCAAATATTCACCTTTCAAATTATTTGTACAGGAGATGGCTGTTCAAAATTTTGTTTCTGGAGAAAAGGTAGCATAAACTTTATGGAAGCACCCATTTGAGTCATCTAGGTACCGGAGCGTGAAAACTGTTCTCTAAAAAGTTAATGGAGAAAGACAGAATCTCCTACCAAACAATTAAGAGAAGGCTGTGCTAGGTTTGAATCCAGACACTTAAGATTCTACAGATTTGTCCCATAACTATTTTGATTACTGAAGTCAAATATTCCTCAGACATAATTTGAGTCCATGGGAACAAAATAGATATAATGAAATTAAACATTATTTCTGGAATCTAAAAATCATCATCTGGGAAGCTGACAGCACACTGAGTAGAAAGGAGCAATCTGAGTTGCTGTTTTAGATCACAATTCTAATTTAAAAAAAACCTGCTATCCTTCCCCTCTGCCAGTCACGGACATGGACTATCCAGTGGCATTCCCCTGTTAGCAAATTATCCATCTTCTAAACTTGGCATGCACAAGTGATTGAGATGCTAATTAATTTATATTTCCTTCCTTACACTAGAAAAAAACAAAGGACTGAAAAGAAGTGAGAAGCCATAAGTAGTAGAGTTGAGACAGAATAGTAGCCAGGCTTCCACTCTGAATTCTTATATGTTTTTAAAGAATGCATATAGCTCACAATCAAGTCCAGCTCTACAATCCTTGTGAAATACAGAGAGCAGCAGGAGAATATAGATTATTCCACAAAGCAAAGAGAGCCCTTGGGTCTGTATTGTCTCTGCTCGTGCTCCTTTATGGAACTTACCCAATTTCTGTATAGACTGAAAAGCTGAGAGAAGAAGTGGGCAGAGATACTTTTTGTGTATGTGGTTCATAAAGGCTGGTACTGGGAAAGAAAGGGAGGGAAGGATGAAATCAAAGAGGATTTTTCTGTATCCAGGAAACTACTTACCTTCCACAAGCACTTTGCAAACACATTCTGCTTTTCCTGCTGCATTCTCTGCTATGCATTTGTATTCTCCCCCATCTTCAGGCATGACCTTCTCAATGGTTAGTGAACACAGTGTCCCTAATACAATAGAAAGAGAGTCCAAATAAGAGAGACATCATGATGCAGTCCACAAAATGAACAGAATGCATGAAACCAATCAATCTTTTCCTACAGTTGATATTAACTGATAGAAAAAGATGTGTTGACCTTAATAATTTAACATCAGAGTCAGAACTTCATTAATGCTGAAATAAAATAAAACCACATGAATACACATCACTGTTCCCCAAGATTCTCAAAGCTGTCTCTGCAGCACTGAAGAGGTTAATGGATAATGGTAGAAAAGACTCAGAGCAGAATCTCTGCTAATGTTCTTTGTCTTATAGCAGAGGAAAGGACTCCTCACTTTTTTATTTCTCAAAAATGCTAGCAGTGCAAATATCTAAAGAAGAGGATGTCCATGAACTGTCTGTAATATTTTGATTCAGCCTTATCTCTAGCACTCTCATAAGCATCCATGTTTGAAAGTAGAATGTTAGCTTGCTGGCCAAGTTTAAAAATGGAACTGAGAGCCATTTTGTTCTGCCTGAATTCATCCAAGAATGATCATCTGATATTGTAAAGCGTTTGTTAAAAAGTCCAACATAAAATCAGCAATCGAATTTGTCATTGCAACAAACTCATTCCATTTGAAACTAAAAAGCAGCATCTGACTTCAATGGGTATGTAGAAACAGGATGCGACATAAGCTCGGTAGTTACCAAAGGGAGTCTGGTATGACCCAAGGGAAATACATTTCCTCTTAAAAAATAAAACTCTGTGAACCAAAACAGAAGATGTTCCCACTGGTTGGAGACAAGGAAAGAGAACTGTGGTTCACCTAATTCCTTACGTTCACTTGCATTACTTGAAACAACTATGTGCTTTGCTTCCCAAGGAAAACCTCACTTAAAACACTTTCAGCTTCCAAATATTCCTCATTAAGTGTTGTCTTTCTTTCTCCTTCCTTACTGGAAAGCCTGACCTGTGCCCTAAACACAGCCTGAGACATTGTGCACTTCAGACAATGTTGTTCTCTTGCCCACAATGCCTCCACCTTCCATTTATTTCAGCCACAGTAGTACCTTCTCTTTTTTTCTCCATTTACCTTCCTCGGCTCTCCTAATTGATGGATGGAGTGTAAAGATTATCTTTCTTAGACCTTTTCTAAGAGCCTGGAGACACAGGGAAATTTCCCAGCATCTGTTTTCAATTTCCATCTTTCTTTCTACATTAACTGGAGGCTACCTTCTACTTTCCAGAGTGCCTGATCTCAGGCTCCCCATCACCTCTATCACTTGTAATGAGGGAGATGGCATTAGAAAAACATTGGGAGCTTAATGGCTCCTCTTGGAGACTAGATTGCAGCAGCTCTGATGTGGCAATTAGGCTTTTGGTACTCAGACTTTTCCTCATTGTAAAGCTGGATAATATAATATAATTCAAAGCAAATCTTTTAAAAGATTTTCTAACCATTCTCCATAAATTTGCTTTGCCAGACACACAATGTGTTGGAAAAAATTGAATGTTTCCCTCCTCCTCATTCTCCACAAAATCAAGAAGCTTTAAATAATGCCAATTTTCCCCCTGAGAAACAATGTGAAAACTCTCAGGAGCACTGACCCCTCACTCACAGGGCTGTGTTCAGCCAACCACAGCGTGAAGAGAAAAGCCATGTGCCTTCCCTGAGTCAGCTCATCTTCATGAATTAGGCTGAGCCAAAAATGTCACGAGCTGCAGCTCTGTTCCAAATGGAGGAGAGACATTAGAAAAGTATTCTTTCAGGCATCTAGCAAATATAAATTCAGGTGGCTCTTCTGCTTAGAGAAAATTGGAGGGGAAATGAATGATAACTTGCAGTCTAAGAATTTGCATAAATCTATATGATATGCTTAGAAGAGGTCATATATTATAACCCAAAAATGCTCTTGCCAAAAAACAGAGACTGTAAAGCAATGATGTGTGATGGAGAACTCACTTGTATGCATTCATATTGTTACACTGTTGTCCATACAGCATGCTGCAGCTATGTAAGTTAATGTCTTAGAAGAACCACTTCCTGATGCAGAAACACAACAGAAAGTCTCCAGCCTAACAATAAGTCATTCTGCACTATTATAGTAAAATCTTAAATTTTGGGATTTTCTCATGGTGATCCTCTACTTGCTGTGTGCATTCAGCACTCTGTTAGCTGTGCTTTTAGAACCCAGCATTGGCCAGGCCAGGCAGCAAGGTCTGATCCACTAAAAAGAGAGTCCTTGCGAAATACTTCAGTCCTGCCCACTGCAAAAGAATATTTATTTGTCTTTAATTTGAATTAAGTCATTTAGTGAATAGGAGAAACCCAATTTTTCAAGGGCTGCCTTTGTCTCCTGACTTCAACATCCCTGCAGCAATAATCTGAATCCTGTTTCCCTTCACTTCAGTATACTCCCCAGAAATCACCTGGGAACAGCACATACAAAGTACATTGGGAGCGTTGGGCTTGTTTCTAGCACTGGATGTAATGGTCGCATTCTGCTCTCAGTAGAGGAGGGACATGAGATAATTTGGGTTATTCTCCTTTATTTAGCTACTAGCATTAGAATCTATGAACTACCCAAACAGTGTGAAATTGGCCAAAGATCCAACGAGGTATTAGCCAATCTGGCACAGGGGAACAAGGGGAGGCAGAGAGAGAACAGAATTGGCTGTAGAAATCTTTTCCTAGAAAACTACAAAAAAACAAATGAACAAACAAACTAAGCAACCAACCAAAAAAGCACAACCACTAACAACAAAAAAAAAAGCAACAAATTGGCAGAACTTGATGAGATCTAATAAGGATAGGAAACTCTCCAGAAGTCCAATGTTCCATGATCCTACAGCAGGGTTCCTGAGGCTAGAGGGACAAATGTCTTTTGATTAAATATTTGGTATTTCCTCTGAAAAAACTCCTTATGGCCTGAAATGAGCACATTTTCTCATAACTGTAAGAAAACTCAAAGATTACTGCAGTTGGAATTCTGAATGCTGGCACTTCACAAACTCCAGTCAACTAAAAAAATTTGCAATCAGTTTTTTCCCAGTAGCCCTCCACTTTTTTTTTTTTTTTTTTTAGGAACCAGTTCACTGACAGACTTTAAAACACTATCAAAAACTGTGGGGTTACATCTTGGATCTTCCAGTTAACAGAACTGATGAAGCTGTAGATAGACCTTAGCAGCCATGGAAGCTTACAGCTTACTGGAGACTCTGGTTCATATACTTAAAGCCTTCCCCTCGCATTCTGAGCTATTAAAGGATTTTCTGACTTGCTCAGAAATAGTACAAACCAGTTTAAAATATCTCTAGGCTTCTGCATTCTTTCCATGATACTCTGCAGAAAGTGAACTTCAGATATAAAACAAATATACAAACCAACAAAAAACAGCTCAGCATCTAATTCCCAGCTCTGGCATCTAGATAGCTTAAGTCCTGACTCCTGTCTCTAATACAAACTGAAGTTACTTTGACCTTCTCACTTGTATCGCATAGGACAAAGAGGACTATAGAGTTTTTAGTAATATTATTAAACACTAGGCCATAATAAATTATGTCTAAGAGTCACAATAAATTTATTGAAGAACTCTTTTTGGTTCACTGCTGTTAATTTTGTAATGAATTGATTTTTTTTTAATTTTCTAATTAATTTTAAAGTTAATTTTCTAATAAATCCTGCACTAACTGTGCAGGAAAGTGCAAATATGTGCTACTGCCCCAGCCATGTTTAAAAAGGGCAAGTGGATTTACCTGGAAAGGACTGCTACAATCAGAATGACAGCAGGCAAAGTAGTAAAAAAAACTCACCAGAGTTTCAGAGAAGAAAAATGGTTAAATATAATTATTGGTAAGTGATAGAGTTCAAACTATGTGAAAAACCTATTTTTGTTATTCATGAGACTGCACACTTAACTGCAAAATATATGTGTGTAATTAGTCATTACTGAAATATGTGTTATCTCACATTTCTGTTAGTAATTAATACTATTTTAATACATTAAAAGCATTCACAGAATCACAGGATTGTAGGGGTTGTAAGGGACCTCTGGACATCATCTAGTCCAATCCACCCCTGCTAAAGCAGGTTCCCTAGAGTAGGTCACACAAGAAAGTGTCCAGGTCAGTTTTGAATATCTCCACAGAAGGAGACTCCACCACTTCTTGTGCAGCCTGTTCCAGTGCTCTCAAACTCCAGAGTAGTGCTCCAAACTCTCAAAGTAAGGAAGCTTTTCCTCACGTTTGTATGTAACTTCCTGTGTTTGAATTTGTGCTCATTGTCCCTTGTCCTGTTGCTGAAGACTATTGAAAAGAGCCTGCCCCATACACTTGACTCCCATTCATTAGATACTTACAAACATTGAGAAGATACCACTTTGGTCTTTTCTGCAGGCTGAACATTCCCAGGTTGCTCAGCCTTTCCCTGCAGGGGAGATGCTCCAGGTCCCTAATCATCTTTGTGGCTCTCTGCTGGACTCCCTCTAGAAGTTCCCTGTCTTTTTTGAACTGGCGAGCCCAGAACTGGACGCAGTTCTCCAGATGTGGTCTCACCGAGGCAGACTAAAGGGGAAGTAGAGGGATCACCTCTACCTGCAAGTGCAGGTAGAGTTAGAGCTGCCAAAATAATGAACCTGGGGAAAGCTGACAATAAGAGATCATCACTTTTTGGTGGACTTCCTCTGTGACCAGACTGTAGGACCAAAGCTATTCAGTATTTTAATCTGTGATGTACAATTAGATCTACATTAAATGTTGAAAAGCTTACAGATGTCAAGACAGTTGGAAATGGAAAGAGAAAGAGAAAATAGAGCATATCTCACAGACAAGCTAATTTTCAATCTGAGTCTATTCACTCAAAGGAAGTGGGGTTTAAGACAGAGAAATGACAAGTAATACAGCTTAAGACACTGAAATGACAAGCAACAAGGGATGCTCTATTTTGGATATTTAAAGGTTTAACACAGAAGTAACAAATATGAGCTCCACTACACAGTAGAAAGAGGACCAGTTATCTCCAGCAAATACAGCAATGGGAAGATGACCTCTATCTCACTGATGCTGAAATGTGGTTCTGCTACCTGGTTCTTTCATAGGGCAATAAACCAACACACAACAATGAAGAGGAGCATTAAAAAGACAAAAACAAAACACAATACAAA
This sequence comes from Lagopus leucura, assembly GCF_019238085.1. NCBI lineage: Eukaryota > Metazoa > Chordata > Aves > Galliformes > Phasianidae > Lagopus > Lagopus leucura. The sequence continues at coordinate 9,587,433 of NW_024962273.1, read as the reverse complement.
CCAACACAAAATCACCAAACAAAACTCCACTGAGTTCTAGATAAAGTGCATTACTGGGAGAAAGCTAATAGGAGCTTGACTCATCAAGTCTGAGAAAAATAAAAGAAATTGGCAGAAGTGTCTTTATTACAGAATCAAAGCCATTGCATCAAGCATAAATGGGCTCTTTAGCCTATCAAAGAAAGGAAACCAATATCTGGAAGCAGAAAACACATACATTCAAATATGTAAACAGACAATTCTTTGTTTCTAGATCTAAAACCAAAACACTTAGAATAAGTATCCACTGCAGTAAATTGCCAGAGCTTATAGACAATTCATCTCTTCTGCTATATTTCAGTCTACACTATATGTCTTCCTGAAAGAAGGAAGCTTCAGAAAAAAATTAGAGTATAGAAAGAAATATTGTGGCACGGAGCTGCAACAGAACTGATGCTCAGGCAATTGCCCTAGACATAAACTTTTTGAAGAAGCCTTTTAAGCTGCAGATTCCAATTACTTTCAGCAGTATGTGTTAATTGCACACCAAATTCATGCTCAACACTAATTAAAACATCCAAAAAGCCATGGCAGATCCTAGCTAGAATGGCACCGACAAGAGCAACTGATAGGAAGACAAGAGATATGTTAAGTCACGAGAAAGTTGTTAAGGCATTACTACTAACAGGATTACCAACTCTTTATGCTGCCAAGACACTGAGCAATTAAAAATTGCAGCATCTAACATAAAGCAGTACAAACTGGGCATTTTCTAAGCTACAGTGCTTCTGCCACCCATGCCTATATTAAGTAGTTTTTCCTCAATTTATACAGTCATGTGATACAAAGGCAAACAAGCATAGCAAGGTGACTCAGCAAAATGGAAAGTTTGCTAGTTTGTATTTATATTCACTTGTTCATCTCAAATCTCTAGTCTAGAAAGAATGTCAGCTCCCAAAGCCCTTTCCCTTTCGTGTTCTAAACCTGATCTTTAACCGTGTAAAAAATTTCAATCCAGATTTTCCTATCCAAAAGTCACATTAGGACACTAGCACAGGACACTACTCTGGCAAGTACCATGCAAATCTAAAACAAAATGGGTTCTGCTCTGAGGAGTTCACCGTGTGAGGAAGTTTGTTGTTCTGCTCTGTCCTTATAAGTCTAACTCCAACGTAGTGTTTGCTACAGCCTTCTTAAAATCTTTTTTTTTTTCCTTCCAAATAAAAAACCTCCCCATAGCCTCAAACAAAGACATTCTCTCATATCAAAAACAACTAGCACTTAACCGTACACCATGTAACCTGCCCATATATATGCATGAAGCTCCAAGTTATGAGCATGCTCCTTTGTTTGTCTGTGACCATTCATTTCGAGATTTCACAGGCAAAAAAAACCACCAACAATAACATTAGTGCTTATCCCAGAAAGAGAATAAACACTCCAACAAATATTTAAAAGAAGAAAAATATAAAATCATCTTACTTAATTCCTACCATCTCAGACAAGTTGGTGAAAGAAAAATGGTGCAAGAGCTCAACTTCTTCATAAAAGAAGATACTTTAAGCAACAAATCACTCCATGCCAACCAGTCAACAGTATACTAATGTGAGAATTATTAGAAGAAATGGGGTAACTAATGAACTGAAAAGTACTGATTTACATTATTTGGAAGGGAAATGAGCAAGTATTTATAACAAAAATGCAAACTGTAAGGACTGAGATTGTTCTCTGATATGTTGTGATTGAAACATTCAGTATTATGCTGCCTAGATTATGATTTCTAATTGCTAGTGTAAATTTTATCCTGGAATAATGAGTACATTGCAAACTCTAGATTAATTACCATAATACAAAACATATGCTACACAGTATACTTGAAGATGAGACTTTTTTGGAGCAGAATGCATTTTTTTCACTCTCTGAAAACCTTAACAATCAGTGATTATTCTAAGCCCAGTGTTTGTACTTTGGGTTCTGATGGCAAAGAAGTAGGCCAACATCCCCCGCTTTTCTTGCTCACTAATGGCTAAAATGCCTTGAACGAGGACTTTAGTGTCAGCCTGTTCAAGCCCAGAGATGTGAAAAAGTTTTATTAACAGGTAAATGGCCTTAGTATCAGATAGGAACTAAGTGCCAGGGAAAGTTAGCACATAAATGGTGTAGTTAGTTTGCCTTTCCAGTTATCTTGTCACACACAAGCGCATTTTTAAGTCTGCTCTTCTTGGCCAAATGTCACTTGTTTTATCAAGTGTTTCTGAAACCAAATTTCATGCATTTATATCTACAATATATTTGTTACCAGAAAATCACTAAACTGACTACACAGACTTCATGTGGCGGGGGAGGGGGGTTGGAGATTCATGATTCTTGAGGTCCATTCCAACCCTGGCCATTCTGTGATTTTGTGATTCATCTGTGATACTCCTCTGGAAAATATACATATGTCATTTTCCATACATGAGAGCTAGTAGAGACCATGAAACATCACAGCAGCACAGCAAAAAAAAAAACCCCAGTTGAAATAGCTGAGAACACACACATTCCCACTTTCACAATGGATTTTGGTGTGGAACGGAAGAGTACTGAGAACGTACACAAGAAAAAAAAAATTGCTTTGGATGTTTTAAGCCCATTAATTTCAGCTAGGTCCATTTGCTCTAAATTTCCCTCTTTCTCCAGAGACTCAACCCTCTTTCAGCTGAGGATGCTGCAGAGGATTATCTGCTGAGCCCATTAAATGTTGCTCCAGGGTTGGCCAAAGGCACTGTTACTGCAGGATATAACACCTGCAGGCCTGACCAATCTGCCTTTGGGCAAAAGACAGAATACTGGCACTGGGTTGCTGTGCACTACATCCAGTTTTATTGTTGCTCTATTTAAAGCTCGTCCAAATACTTTCTGTAACACTAATCCATATGGAGCGTTTCTCTATCAAGCTATACTTCCTAATATTCATCCTGAAGTTGTTATTTCACAATCCTAATCTGTAGTTGTAATTATTCCCTCTCCTCCCTTAGTTTATTCAACTACTTACATGCTCCTAATTATAGGAAAAAAGAAAATCAACTTGTAATAAAATTGAAACTTACTTTAAGTGTCATGCATACCTATTTAATTACATATGATAGTAGTATAATAATGCAGGTAAGCCATAAGGACAGTTTCTTGACTGGGAAGTTCCCTGCAAAAAAAACCTGTCCTGAAATAATGGGTTCCTCATCCAATGGTGACCTTCACTCTTCACCTCAGTGGAAAACATGCTGAGGTGGGACATCCTGACAAAGTGCCAGCTCTGTGATGTTATATAAATCAAGAGAGTCACCCAGTCTACACAACTAGGTGGAACATGCCACATACCCAGCCCAGGCAAGTGGATGTTTTCTGACCTCCCTTCAGGATATTTTCTAGTCCAACCCCCTGCTCAAGCAGAGCCAGCTAAGAGGTTGTCCAGAATCATGTCTAGACAATTTCTGAATACCTCCAAGGAGGGAGAATCTGTAACCTCTCTGGTCAACCATAGTACCATTTCATAAAGCAAATATGAGCTGTGGGATTGCAACAGTCAATTACTCAGCTTCTCTCAGTCAGGAAAACAACTTTCTGCATTACCTCAATACCAAAGATTTGACACTCCAAGAGGCTCCCCCATGGCTCATGGGATAAATTGATCCTTTATAAGCTAGCAACTGGAATCCCTCTGGCAGAGATGCTGTCTTGTGTACACTGAGAGGAGATGTGATCTTTGAGATACATAATTTCATTTTGAACAGCTCCAAGAAAATTCCTGAAATCTTGCTATTTGTACTTCTTCCCATGTAAGGGTGATGAAAATATAGTTTCCCACCTTCCTGATCCTGTCAGTGATTTTCATAAGTCTGGTGTTTCCTCCACTCAATTTCTTCTCATAAGATGAGATTACCCCTATTCCTGTAGGTCCCCTCTTGTGAAAATAGTCATGTGCTCACAAACAGAAGTCTCACACTACTTCAGGCATGTACAGACACAGTGCACCTGTTATCACTTCCTTCTCCCCATCTTCTTAGTTTATCTCCTTAATATTATACTCAGATATTATTACTATGTTTTCTTCTATCTGAATACAATATTTTTTCTGCCTATATCCACTTAAAGAACTCCTCATGCTTCAGTGCTTGGCTCACTGAGTGATAAACCACTGTCCATGTTCATTTGATTCTCATTTAATAGTATTGAAAATACTCTGGATTAAATGAATGATTCACAATTTTGAGTATAGATCCCATGTGAAACTCTGATTCTTATTTTAAGTGTGAACTTTGTTAATATAACATACAGGATAATGTTAGTCTCCATATAATTTGCTGTGTGTTTTATGAAACAAATATGAAGTAATGAAAATTTTCTGTATTGTCAGTAATCTTTCCTATTTTTGTCCCAATGAAAATATATTTTGTCTAGATACAATATTAAATTTCATACAGAAATAATCTAATGAGTTTGGTCATCCAGAATGTGGCATGTAAAAAATGACTCAATTTGACAACAGTAAGTATTCTCTGAGGACTTCTACCAAATTCTCTACTGTCCTGAAATTAATTAAAAGTCATCATGCCAATGATGGACAAGTACTTGAGTGTCTTTAAAGACAACAAAAGCATGTATCATATTTATTGCTCTCTGACAGGGCATTAAATACACTGGAAATCAACTCTCAAATCTGATGTAGAGTATATAACTCAAAGATGTAGTAGTTTCCTTCTATAACACAATCTCTCTTCGTTTCTTAATGCAATAAAAGCCTAAAATATTAAATATGCAAAAGAATTAAATCACAATTTGTGAAACAGCAATAATATTATTTTGCTTCCAGCATTCTAAATCTTTAAAGTTTAACTAAAATAAATGTAATATACCAGCATCTTAAACAGTGTTAGCACTGTAACCAACATTTAGAACTGCAAGAAGTACAACTTTATAAAAATTACATCTGCAGACTGTTAAAGGAGAATCTGTAAGAAACGTCAAACAATACTGTTCCTTGTATACTTCACTGAAATAACATAAAAGTTGCATCTGGAATCAGTTACTGGCACAGGACTTAAATAAAGTATTGCATTACATTTAACAAGCTAAATATTATTAATCATGAGTCAGATATAACAGAGTGCCACCCAGCTGGCTTGTAATTCAATTAATTTACCTTCTTGGGAGATGACAATGGACTTGGATGATTTGATGACTTTGCTGTCTAGACTCCAGGTGACAGATGCAGGGGGATCAGAAGAAATTCGACACTGTAAGACCAATTTTTCACCATCTGCTACTTTAGCATCCTGAAGCTTCTCTGTAAAGGATGGTGCTGTTCCTTTGCTTTGTGGTGGTGTTGGTTTGCTTGCTGCTGGTTTGTTTTCAGCTTTTTTCCCAATTATCCCTCCATCCACCACTGCACACCCATGTTCACATTTCCTGTCATTCTTCTCTTCTTTTTTCACTACTGGTTTGGGAGCAGGTGCTTCAGAATTGGGGGTGGCATTCTGTGCTTCAGAACTGGCACGGGCATTTGGTGCTGGGGTGCCAGCGCTGCCATTCTCTGCAGGGGGCTTCTTCTTTGCGCCCAGCACAGATCTGAAATCTGTAACTGCTGGTTTAGGAGGTGGCGCCTTCTCTGGCAGTGGGGTTTTTGGGGTGCCTTTCTTGGCCAGCACAGAGCGGAAGTCCACCTGCTGGGGAGCATGAACTTTCCTTTCTTCCTCTGACAAGGTCTTGGGTTTGACCTGCCGCTGCAGGTTTGCTCGGAAGTCCATTTGCTCGGCTGGGATTTCTTTCAGATCCTCCTCAGAAAAACTTTTGGTGCTGACTTTCTTGCCTAAAATGTCACGGAAATCAAGCTGTTCAGCTTCCTGCTGCCTCAGGCTCTCCTCTGTATGTTCCCGAGTTTCCACTCGCCTCTTCAGTACACCTCGGACGTCTTCCTGCTCTTCCTCAGCTGCTCTGGTTTCACCGCTGCTCTTTTTGAAGCCACTTGTTCTACCAAATGTTAGTGCACCATGATTTCCACCATCTCTTCTCTCTCCAGAGCTGGCTGATTCCCTCCCACTCCGATCGAAAAAGAAAGGAAAGAGACAGCCAGGAAAGGGGCTGGTTTAAAAATGTCAGAGAACAATCTCAGTGCAGGAACAAAATGTGTTTATAGAAGGGGAGGTTGATTAGAGGAGCACACTCCATTAGTTTATTGCATCAATGATGACTTCAGGAGCCATATAAGGGCACAAACAAAAAAGATCTTCTCTACTCTGGCATGGTAAAATGTGCTTAGCCTGTATGATGAAAACAATTTGTTGGGTCACATTTGGGGATTAGGTTGAACAGCAGCCAGCCTGGGTCTGTAAGGGCAGAGAATTAACAGAGCAAAAAATAGAACCCACCCATGCAAGTCCCTGGGAAAAATACTCACTCTCTGCGCATTTCTGCTCTGGAAGCTGAACTCTCTCGCAGCATCAGAGACACCTGGCAGCTGCATTCTCCAACTTGGTTCCTAAAATGTTTAAGCAAAATCACAAAAGCTGAGGTTTCTCCCTACAAAACTTTCCTCAGCTCAGTGACTAAAACAGCTCAAAGCCTGTGTGGCATTTGTAGTGGTTGAGTGAGTGAATTTGGTCTCATTTTACTCAGAGCCCAGCTATCTCAAATATCTTTTCCCGATCTGTTGCTGTCTACACTGGGAACAGCATACTCTCTGAAGAAAAATCAAAGCAATTTACAGAATGAAACAGCTGAAGATAAACATGCTAAAGGAAAACAAACACAAAAGCTGGGAAATTGAGGCAGAGGAGGGGGCTATTTTGTAAAGTTGAAACTTTTTCCAACTCTGCCCATTGTTTATTTATTCAAGCCCAAGCTCTTAAGTTTCCTAATGTTAAGATATTAAAAGCAGGGTCTCATTTTCTTCCCTCCCCCACAGCACAACCAATCAGCAAATCCCATCTACATGGATTGCTCCAGCCTGGGCATGTTTATATTAAAAAACATAAAAGTGTCACCATATATGGTGCTGAGTACTTATTCTTCCTTTTGCAGAGGAATACCACGGATGCCTTTTGAAAAGGGCTCCCATTAAAGAATTCATTAAAACACTCCCGCTACCCCCTCTGCACACTTCCTCCCACAGCTTTATATCATTCTTCCAGTCCCAAACAGCTCTTCTCCATTTAACACAGGAGATGCCAAAAGCAAATTTTATCTCCTCTAGGCACTGCTTCCCTCAAATACTATTAAGAACCTCCGATGTACTCCTTTAAATTGATTGAAGACTAGTAGAGATATCTTCCGTACATGAAAACGCTTTTGTGCTTGCCAGTTTAAGCTTGCAAACTCCTGGATGATTTTTGAAAACAAAAACAATTTTTGTTGCTGAAAGTATTTCCTGGGCACGGACAAAAATTATGTGAACTGGGGAGAGAAAGGAAAGAGGCAGCTTTTTTTCCCCAATGCTGCTCTTTCAAAAAGCTCTTGCTAGATTAGAACACCTTTAAGTCAGATTTGCCCTAAAGTTTAAGACATAGAGCTAGGAGTATCTTTCAGTTAGTTTCCCATAAATTGTATTGTCTGATGTGTTTTTAAATAGCACATGGGAATACATTCCTAGATATGGTTCTGTTTGTGTGACTAAGTTACAATTCAACTCAGTTGCAACTTGCAATGGCGTCATGTAGTACGTAACGTCATTAACACAAATGCAGCAAAAAGTTGCTTTTGTAACAGCAATTAGTTCAATCACCTTTTCAGATGGATTTCCATTGCTCTCTTTTGTTTTAGATAATGAAATAGGGATCAGTAGAGTGTAGAAATAAAACCTTTCACACCAACAAGAAATGGCAGAGGTTGGCTGAAGTTACTGAATACAAATCTTGAGTTTGTGTCTGACTCATCATGTGATCTCAGGTAGAATCCTGCTTCCAGTGAAACCAAAAAGAGTTTAGTTTCTGATTTTAGAGAAGGAACACCATTTTTTTTTCCTGTGAATTCAGTTGCAGAATCTAAAAAAGTGAAGTTACTAACACTGAGCAACTTGGAGATCACAAGATGGAAAAAGAGAAACAAGCTAAGGAAAATTATGGACTGGGATGATTTAAATGCAAAATTCAATCAAGAATGTTTCTGGAAGCTTTGTAAATATTTTTTCATTTATGCAGTTTCGTAATGTAAGTGAGGCAAGACACGTAGGGAAAGTTAGGAAAATAAGTAGAGTTTTGCAGTATACAAGCACTACTTCAAGTCTTTCAGGTTTCTGCTGTTTTGAGTCTTGGCAACAACATCACTTCTGGAACATGAGGTTCTCTGTGTTGGGCTTTTATCAACAAAACCCTAGACAAAGGCAAACCTCAGTGGTTCTGTTGTTGTGGAATAATATAAGACATGGATAAAAGCTAAGCTTAGAAGTTATGCTGCAAACATTTGTCTGAAAGTGTTGAATTGTGCAGGATTGTTCTGTATAATGCTCATGCACATGATCTAAGAAAACAAAACAAAACAAGACAAAAAGAAAAACAGCACCAAAAAAAAAAAAAAAAAAAAAAGCCAAAACAAAAACAGAGTCCCAGCTGCAAAGCCTGAAGCAGTTTTAAAAATAGCTCCCTGTCCTATTGTAGGATCAGTTTTCCCTGGAATGGCTTTTATGTTCAAAATATCTTGAAATATTAGTTTCTTGGCAGAATCTACTCAAATATTTTCAATGAAATGAACCTTAGATGAGACTTATTGTTCATGTATTCCTAGGAATCACTCTGGAAGAAGAGGAAAAAAATGCACTGGCTAATTACAACGTGGGGACATGCTGGGAATTCCAACTGGCCTATAAAGTGTGAAACAAGTATCGCAGAGCAAATTGCATCTTTAAAGATTGAACTGACAATGATAAATAAGTTGATTACTAGCCATAGCTGGTGCTTCAGTACAAAAACCTGTAAAGCTTCAGCATGAAGTTTTGCAACTCTTTTGTGAGAAGAGAAATATACTTTAGAGCACACTGAAGTTTTCATCCTAAAGAAAGCAACTGATCTACTGGATCACAAATTTAGTGGATGTAGCATAGAGCCGTTTTATTGGCTTTGATATGGATCCACTGATTTACCTCTCTTGAGGGTGCTTATAGCTGAAACACTAGTCATTTTATTTGCATTTTGCAACATTCAGTGGGAGAATGGAATGGGTGGAAGTTATGGCTTCCTTTTCTAAAAGTAAACAATGTGTTAAGAGCAGAGAACAAGGTTTGCAAACTCTATGCTACGCAGAACTATATTTACTGTGGCGTAATGAAAGGTAATCTTACAACTGCTTTCTATATAACCTGAACTGGTGAGTATTTGAGATACTAGTGATTAATAAGATGAATGTTTACATCTGATTTTAATCACAGTATCAAAATCTCTAAATAAGGTTAATCAATACTAACCAAACTTTTATGGCAGATGGCGAGAAGAGAAATACTCAGCTTCTAAGAAGACAAAGGTTAACAAAGCAGATGATTTTCTTAAGAAACTACAGGAGGATTTCTGAGATCTTGTGCTGACTCTACCATTACTGAGATGAAGGCTTTGCTCTCAGCCCACTACTTCCAATTTCTTTGCTTGCCTTTGCACTTAAGACATATATATATCGATTGAAAGAAGCACACTGGGATAAAAGGATCCTAATGCTGGTGTCACTGGAAGGATGCAATGCAGAGGAGGAGAAAAAGATGCCTGTGATTTTCTAAATTAATAATCGATATTTCTTTCCCATTTCAGTTGTGATGGTTTCATGGAGACTCTGACTGATTTCTTGTTCCTAAACTATATGGGTTGGCATTTTGCAGGCATGCTCAAATTTCAACAGATAAATTACAGCTGCATGCATGAAACTATTGCATGAAACTGCATGAAACTATTTTTTGTTGTTATTTTCTTGTTGTTGGTATTTTTTTTTAATATAGATATTTATGCAAGACCGTTCTTGAAGCCTTAAGCAAGAATAGGCTCAATGGAACACTATCAGGACAATTAAAATGAAAGATGCAAGTGTAGAGGAATGAGAGGTCTGCATAAGTTTAAAGCCAGGACCAGCAGAGGTTAGCATGACAGCTCCCTCAGAACTCAGACTTACTAGTTTGTTATGCACCAAAAGGCAAAGCAAGAACATATCCTAAGTGATACTGAGGGGAGGAAAGAAAGAAGGCCAACCAGCAGTTACTGATGGATCACATGATTCATCACACCCTTGTCAGCTCACTCTGATGAAAGAAGAAAGAACTGAGAAGATCTTTTGTTAAATTCCACTCTTTAAAGCAAAAGTTTTAATTTGTGAGCAGCCAACATTAAAGGAGAAATGTGAAGATATAAGAACTGAATTTAGGACTTAGAATAACGGAGAATAGGAAAATAGTTAACACTGGTAGGAAACCATGATCAGACTAAGCAAAGGAGCTGGAGAGAGAATGACTCCCTAAAAGCAGCTATGCAAAATGCTCCTGTGAAAAGGAGCTGAACAGTTAATTTGAAAAGAAAATGACTGTGATTTAAAATAGCTCACTGTATATTGTCAGCTTCTCTATATCCTTAGTGAATTGACTTGTGGTTTCTCAGTTTTTCCACATTTTTTAATGGACTTTGTAGGAGTTTCTGAGAGAAAGACACTAAATGCAGTTCTCCTACTCACAGATACAGTTAAGATTGCTTCTGAATACATAAGCAATTCTCAATCAACTATTAAAGACATATGCTGGCAGTTCAAAATCTGTTCAGATGATGTTATTTTCTGCTGACAATTGTTGTAGCTCTACTGGAAACATGAAGTTATATAGCTAACATTTAGCTCCATGAATATTCTTTAGGCAGATATAATAATTCTGATAAAGTAACTCACTTTTTGAATTTTGTACTAGTCTGAAGAATATGAAACAAATATACCTTGTTAATAGTAGAAAAAAAAAAAAAAAGACAAACAACACCATAAAGCAGACAAGTGCAAGTGACACAGAACTGAAATGGTAATGTTTTGTAATACTGCACAGTAACTGTCTAAACTGTCTACTGGACTAGTCAGCTTGGACTAAAAAAGTAGCATGTGGAGCAGAGAACTTTCTTACAGTATAAAGGACTCAATTGTCCATGACATTTAAATACATTTTTATAAAGAAAGGGACAAATATTAGCCATGTAAGGCAATACATCTATGCACAGTAAATAGCAGAGGATTATGACATTTGACTGTCTAAAGTTGTACATTTCCTTTTCTAAATCCACTCAGGGAATATGTAATTAGGCCCTATCTTCACCATTATAGTGGAAAACTGTTACAAGCACTTTGTGAAAGGTAAAACGAACCAACTTCTGTATAAAATTCAGACATTTCAAAAACAGTAGGGAAACATTTTCTCTGCTTAAATCTGTGGATCATACAATCTAGTGGAATAGGTCTCCCTGGCGAGGTTGTTCTATGGAAAGCAGGCATCCTTACAAATATCCAGAGAAATGATAAAAAAAAAATGACTCAAATAGAAACACAGCTTAGGTTTCTCCTTCTGGAGACCCAAACTGGTTCCCACATTGCTGCAACAAAGCTTTATTTTTTCAAGATCCCCCAAAAAACTGTACGCTGCTTTGTCCTCTCTGACTCTTATTGTATTTCCTCTTTCTGTTTGATTAGATCTTTTATCCCTCCACAATATTCAGTTCCATTAGTACTTTATCATTTGGTGGAAAAAGAAGGGAATAGTTTGGCTCAGGCAGAAATTGCAGCTTTAGGGTAAATATAGCTAATTGTTCCAAAGGAACAATCTCTTTTCACAGTAAACATACCTGAGCTGAATTTCATATTGCCCTGTGTGATGAGACTGTACATTCCTCAAGATCAGTGTGAAGATATCTTCATTTTGCAGGATTTCACAGCCTGTTCCTGGTGTTATTTCTTGCCCATCTTTAAACCAGTGAACGGTGGGGAAAGGATCTCCAGCAATGGCACAAGATATAAGGACATTTTGCCCAGCAGCTGCTGTCACTGATCTCGGTTTGCTAATGAACCAGGGCTGGATGCCATCCTGAGGTTCTGCAGTTTACAAACAGAATTTACAAATCAGGAGAACATGCCAAGCTTCAAAGTAACTAATAAACTAATTTCAGGTGAAGCAAACAAAGCAAAGTTGTTTTGAACACTCAGGGTATAAATTTTTAATCTGAAAATAACCCAGGCTTTAATTTTGGAAGTCACTTAACGTTGGTACTAAAATTAATCATTTACTTGGCACTTTACTGGCTCGGTATAGTATGTTAAGGACAAAACAAAAGGACTTTAAAGCTGCCCTAAAAGGAATCCTGAAGATTTGTCCTTAGAAAATATGGGTAGGAATAGCTTTAAGGGCAACTGACAGTACTATGACTGCTGTTTAGTTCAGAGATCATGTGATAAATCATTAGCAATTGCATAAAAACACACTGAACTCAAAACACTGACCCTAAAGGCTAGAGCTCAGAGAAGACAGTGACAACATCACACAGGCCCACCCCCTGAGGCAGAGCTCTTTGCAATGCTGGAGTTAAGATCCTTTATGCTAAAAATAGTAAAAGTATAATGACTATAGGAAAATAGTTGGTTTACAGCAAGATTAGACAAACTCTAGGGTTATGAAGGTAATGAATACCCAAATCACAGAAGATCTGTAAGTACTTCAGAGTTTGTGCTGTGGGATTTATATCCTACATGGAGATTCAAAGCTGTATTTTGTGTATCCACTTCTCCAATTGCAGAAATCACGTGTTCCTCATTAGCTACTGTTACAATACTAGTGTTAAAGCGGAGACACCTGGCTCCTAGACAGCTTTTCCAAATAGCCAGTGCTTTAATCAGATAAAAAAACAACAAAAAACAAACAAACAAAAAATCATTAAATGGTTTACATTAAGTCCATAGCTAAGTAAGCCTCATAATTATCATCTGAAGCTGCACTTAGCAGAAGTTTTGCACTGTCCCCACGAATAGGATTCAAGAATGCATTTTTGAAATAGTTACATAATGTTCCAGAGTGAAATCATTTTCTTGAACTTGCTTCTGCTCAATATCCTTTTTAATTCAGATGCATGAACTGAAAACTCCTAGCACCCTTCAAAATAGACCTTATAAACACTCGTCTGCTTTAAATAGACACTCCTCCAAGCACATTACAGTAATTTCCTTCTAGCATTCCCTGTGATGGAGAAGAACTTGACTTACCTTGCACTGTCAATGTAGCCTGTGTTTGTGTTTCTCCTAATTCATTCCAGGCTTCACAGGTGTATTTGCCTGTGTCTTCAGGAAATACTTCCTGGATATACAGACTGTATTCATTGCCTTTCTTCTCAAAGTGAAAATCTTCTGTCTCCTGGATTTCTTTGCCATTGTGCAGCCAGATAATTTCAGGACATGGGTTAGCTGAAAAATAGGAAGGAACAAAAATCAGAGACACACACAACTCCCCCCCTAGCTCTGATTAAGAAATCACGAAATTCAGTTCTTTTTTGCCTCCTGACTCTGCAACATCATTTTCAAAACTTTCAGAAATTTCTCTAACTCTGTTCATGCTGTGCAGCATGGAACAGTTCTAATTCTGCATTATCAGAGTTAAAATATAATTGAATAATGGAAGGAAGTATACATCAAGGAGGGGAAGTGATTTCCAGTTACCACAGTGTGAGCTGTCATGGGTTTCTATTACCAAAGTTCATACCAGGACTGCTTTCTTCTGCAGCATTAATTCTACCTCAGCTGACAGGAATTCAATCTTGTTCAGTTCAAAACAAAGGTTATTACATGTCCTCTGAGACTCAGTTGTAGTTCAGTAACAGGACTTGATAATGACCTGAAAATTATTATTCTAGGAAAGGAACATTTGCAGAGGTCTGAACACATTAACACTGAACAACATTCATCCACTCTGAAGAATAGACTAGATAATATTAGTTTTCACTTTTTAAAAACTGGTTCCTTGAAATACTTTCAAATGTAGCACTTGCTAGAAGGAAAGGATAATGGCAAAAAGCACAACTAGACTGAAATTGTTTAAATAATAATGTTCTATACCTACACACCTGATACTTCCACAGTCATTATCACTTGACTTCCATCCATTACTTTGAGGTCAGTCAGTCCTTTAAGGAAGATGGGTGCAAAAGTCTTGTTTAATTTGACAGCCTGTGCATTTTCTGCCTTCTTACTGCTCTTCTTTTCTGTGAAGTCAAGAGGAGAACAAGAGGACTTTCTTACTGGAATTTTCATTACAGGCTTTGTCCTTAAGTTCAAAATGATTTGAAGTCAGTCATCTTGTTCCAGCTCTCAGAGGGTAGCATCGCTGAGTCCACCCCAATACAGATGTTTTTCTTCTGTCAGTAATCTATATACAATTGTAAGAAATGGGACCTTTCTCCGGAGACCTCTCTACTCATTGTTAACATCTATGCTAGAGTATCACACAGATTTTTAGTCATTTCTCCCAAGTACATGTGCTCAAGTACAAAAAATCTCAACAACTTGTACCAATAATTCAATGCTTTTAACCAGTGCTGAATTCGTACAAATCTTAAAATAAGTAACAAGTTGCTATTCTCATGATTGATGAGTTAAAAATTTAAGCTCACAGGAATATAGAATTTTCCACTCTGTATGAAATTAAAAACCATTTGGTCAATTAGATGGTCAGTATAAAATGGGTAAGAGCATAAAGTTCACCATGATCCTTTCCTGTATTACAATTAGCCAAACAACTGATTATGGAGAAGGCTGAAATCTGAAGTTATCAACATATATCATAAAACAAACTGTTGGATTACAGAGGTTTTTTAGTTGAGCTATACAACCAAATTATTAGTGCTGGAATTAAATGAATCACTCTTATAAATAAAATCTAGCTGCTCTACATTTCCAGTCTCTGCGTCATATTCAGAGATTATGAAGGAAGGCCATTTAACTGTGTCTTGTATTGTATGCTATACCAGGAAAGACACTTCTAGAGCTGAAGTAGTGATCATGACCAAATGTAGGAAGCCATAAATATTTATCGGTCACTTGGATACACTTTTTGTTTTGTTTAGCTTGAGTTCAGACTTCTTACGTCTTTCCTCTAAAATGCCAACCATACTTTCTTTCCATACATAAAAATAACTTCATTTTGATTATTCTTACCTTCAAAATATTCAAATGTATATCAAGGCCATCCAAAAGAGTATTACAGTAACACAAAATGCCAGACTGGAAAAAAAACAGCCATTCATAAAATTATGGTAATTATAATAAGCTGAAAACACCTTACTGAACAAGTCCACTGAAATTCCTGGAAGCCAAAATTTAAGTTTGTCCCAGGGCTATTTGAGCTCTATGTAAATTTGGAAGCTGCATGAGAGGAAGTTTTCCCTCTTCTGTAGTAAAGCTTTTTCTAGCCAAAATCTTGTCTCGTTGGCTTACATCTTAGGTCTTTTCCTGGCACTAAGCAGCAAGACATTGATACATGTGAGAATGGAAATATGGGACGTAACTGAGACCCACTCAGCTCAGTTTTATGGACTTAGTGCTCTGAAATACTTGATTTACCATCAAAATAAATTGTTCAGTCTTAGGGCTTCCTATAGCATCTGTTTAAAAGTGACTAAGACTACATAGAAAGTAGCCATGAAGTTGGGTCAAAGCCATCTTCACTAATAAACAGCATATTTTATACTCTATTTTGTACTATTTACTCAGGGAAAATGCTACATGCAAATGTTGGACTAAGCAGTATCAGCATGTACTCCTTTACTAATTCAATGCCTTGCAGAGAATCCCTTTGCACCTCAGGCAGAAACAGACCTGGCAGAAGAAGCAGAAATCAATAAAAGGTGAAAAAGGAAGAAGAGAGTGTGGTGAATGGAATTAAATCCAGCTGTCAGCCAGTCGTGAGTGGTGTTCCTCAGGTGTTGGTATTGGAACCAGTCCTTTTTAGTATTTGTACTGATGATCTGGACAAGGACATTGAGTGCACTCTCAGTAAATTTGCAGGTGATACCAAATTGGGAGGAAGTGTTTATCTGCTTGAGGACAGGAAGGCTCTGCATGGGTTGGATTGATGGGCTGAAGCTAAATGTATGAAGTTTGGTTAAGGCCAAGTGGGTCTGCAGTTTGGTTACAACAACCCCATGCAATGCTAAAGCCTTGGGACAGAGTTGCTGGAAAGCTGAGTAGCATAAAAGAATCTGAGGGTGTTATTTGACAACCTAATGAACATGAGCCAACAGTCTGCCCAGATGACCAAGAAGGCAAATGACATCCTGGCTTGTATAAGAAGTAGTGTATCAGGACTAGGGAAGTGAACACCCCCCTGTACTCACACTAGTGAGATGGCACCTTCAGTACTGTGCTCAGTTTTGAGCTCCTCACTACAAGACACTGAGGTTCCGGAGTATGCCTTAGTAGTGCAGTGGAGCTGTGAAAGCTCTGGGGCACAAGTTTTATGGGGAGTGGCTGATGAAACTGGGATTTTTCTGTCTGGAGATATGGAAGTCTGGGAGACCTTATCACTCTCTATGACTTCCTGAAAAAATCTCGTGGCAAGGTAGAAGTCAGTAGAAGTCAGCTTCTTTTCCCAGGTAACAGGGTTAGGACAAGAGGCCTTAAGCTGTGCCAGGGGTGGTTCAGGTTGGATATTAGGAAAAGTTTTTTCTCTGAAAGAATTTGGTGAGTGTGGTGTTGATAATTTGACAGTTGGACTATATGATCTTAGCGGTCTTTTCCAACCTTTATGATTCCCTGAGGATAATTTCAGACAGAAACAAAGGCAACTTTGTACATCACAGCCTTTCTGCAGACTTTCCTGTCCTTATAAAATTATCCTATGCCAATGTATGAGCGCAGTTTGATTTAGTACAGTTCTTGCGGTAGTACATGATTTCTCAAAACTTATTAAAAATTGTGTCCTTTTCTTTTGTTGGCATACTTTGCAGCATGGGGATATTGAAGGCATTTCTCTAGCAACAGATATGCAATCTTCTGCATATAAAAGCTCAAAAATGTCTAAGCAATTATAAATTATTTCCAATTCAAATCAGCATCATATGATAAATTAGAGCTTAGTCATGGTTAAGACAACCAGTATTTCTTTTCAAATGTTTGGCATCCAGGACACAATAAATACATAGCTAAAAGGACCGACTCCATGGCAGCCTGAACAGACTTTCTTCAAAACAAGCAATCTGTTCCTACTTTTAGTAGACTTTTCTTAATTGCAGATCTCTGATTTTATGCTTCTGTTCGATTGTGTACATTGTAGGTAGAATGATAATGATAGGCTAATGATCAACTTAGACAGAATATGACCAAAACTATCTATCACCTTTTAATCTGGCAGCAACAACTAGAAAGATTTAAGTTTCATATATTGCTACTATATGTTCATTGAAAAATCATAGCGGCTTATTCCATGTAATAATTCTTTCTTCACTTAAAATCCGATGTTGTAGACTTCTAGATTTGGTGGGGGAAAAAAAACCCCAACAATCAAAAACCTGATTTACTGACACCAGAGCTAGTTTAATTATTTAGTTTTGTTTAGTCTTGGTCAAAAAAATCATTGCATTTTCTCAGAAGGGACTGATGCAATAACGTAGAGACTGACTTAGAAAGTCTGGACCTTAACTATATTCAAATTTGAAGCTTGTAAATGCTTGTAGAGAAGCAGCACATAACAAAAGGACAGTACTAGAGCTTTCTTTCTCTCATTCCTTCAAGTTCCCTTTCACCACACAAACTCTGATGTGGTTTCAACTTCACATGATCTTCACTGACAACTGGCTACAGAGCCCAAATCAGGGAGGAGAAAGAAAAAGAACAAAGCATAGAACCTTCAGATACTACCAACCACTATGCTTCTGGTTGAGAAAGAAACCCCTCATTTTTAACACTGTGGCACCGGAAAGAAAATCTGGAACATAAAGAAAAGTGACAATGGCATCAAGGGCATGACTTTTTTACATGACTTCCAATCCTCAAACTTAATCAACTGGACATGGAATTGAGGAGATCTGATATCTTCCTATTATGTTAACACTTTAATCACCTACAGTCATTTAACATTTTCCCCACCACTCTTACTTCTTATTGTTTCCAATTAGGAGTAGGTTTAACTTCAAGAATGAATAGAAAGAATGTAAGACTTAACACATAGCAATGTTGTCGTAGTAACTAAAAAAAAATATCTACCCTGACCTGTTCAATGTTTTCCTCCTGTTCTTTTCCCCAATCCACTTCTGCTGCTGAGGTACATGGTCATGTCTAAGCAATTTCTGAAGCACATCAGAAAGCACTACACAAGGTGGGCTTCATAAAACATATGCCTATTTCAATATCTTGTTTTCAGATTGTGCAACTAGTGCATTTTGCAGTAGTTTATAAAAACAGTCACAATTTTTTAATCCCAGCTGTTGGTTTCATGCAAGTCAAATCAGCCAAGACAATGCAGAAGGTACTGTGATTTTCTCAAATATAGAACCACTGAATTATAGACCGCTGAATTCTCAAAGGCTGTACTAAAATTATGAACTCAGCAAGTCACACAGCTCTGCACAGAGCTGTAGTATGGCATAATGTATAAGCTCAGCTGTGGCAGTCTCTGAAGAGCTGTGAGGTCTTATAAATTCAACAGTCATTTGATATGGCATTACACAAGATGATAGATTTAAAAACCCACCCACCACAGTGTTTTTTTTTTTGTTTGTTTCTTTTTTGCCTTTCCTCAGGCTTTGATATGCATGACTTTTGGGAAATAGCAAGTGATAAAATGCACTGTTCAGTTAAAAACAAACAGGTCGCTCCACATTTGCCACTTCAAAGAACTTAGCCTGGGAGATCAGAAATAAGAAGAAAGGTATGAAAAGGAAACCCTATATACCCATATATATTTTCTACAATTTTAATTTAAGCTTTTCTCACAGTATTGACTTATCCCTAAGGGTTCATTTTTTGTTAGAAAAACACTCCAATAAGCAATCAAATCTATGTTTTAAAAAGCCACTTTGTGCATCGAATCCACAGAAATTTAGGAGAATTAAAATCCTTCCAGTTTCTTATAAAGATTCTTAGAATATTTGGAAGGCAATGGTAAGGATACAAAACTTTCCATTCATCAATTATTCTGCTCTCCTGTGTTTATGTAATGGACAGCAAAATGAATCTATCCACTGCTATAATATCAAATATTTGTTTATCTCTTAACCCATACTCATATAAATTTAAGGTGAAAAAAATGATTCCCTCTTCGACTTTTCTTAACCTGGGATTTAAAGAGTGCCTTACATCAACTCAACCTCCATACATCTGCAGACTGAAAATTATTGCAAGACTAGTGTTAATGTTAGCTGTGGGCTCAAGCCAAAATACACTTGAATTTTTTAGAACCTAGACATGAATTAGAACTTGGTGCTTGAATACAACTATAAACATTTATATTGTAAAAGGATAAGCAGAGATGAGCTATTGTGTTGGAGGTGTATATATAAAAGAAAAAGTCAGTGGAATATTCATGCTGCACTGAAATTAACCCACTACAAATCAATTGTACTGTACACATTTACCAGTTTAACAGCAAGTATACAACCATTTACTTTCTAAGGTAAGAGAAACAGATAAATTAGCGCATACAGAAGGAAAAAAATGAATAAATAACTGCTCTTTGGCACTTTCATTCCCAGATTTGCTACTGAAACTTAAATGGAACAAATACTCATATCAGGATACAAACTTCAAGAAGATTTCTGTAAGCTGTACTTCGGCTGTACTTGGCTCTAGCTAAAACAGCTAATATTTTACACACGTTGCCTATTCTAATAAATTTTCTTGCTTGTTTGCCTGCCCAGAGTTTCCAAAGACTTTTAAATGTGAGCTGCAGAATGCTGACATCTCCCGTTGAGATATCAGGACTTCAGCATGCTCAGCAGTGCACAGAATCACACAAACACTGAGGGCAGAAGGAATCTCTGGAGACCATCTGGCCCAGTCCTTTGCTCGAGCACAGTCAGCTACAGCACTGAGCATATACATCATCAACGCAACAACTCAGCTGCACAAGATCATGGCTACAACTGGTTACAAGTCAGGGACACACAAAGAATAGAGAGCTAGATGCCTTATGTTCAGAACACTGCAAACACACTGTTTAGTCTTATGAGAGATTTAATTATACACGAGGAATCTGCTTGCCAGATCATATGGTTAGCTGCCAAATAATGCCTAGTCGTAGCCGTGTGAAAGGACTGTCTCAGCAACATTTACCATTTATGGTGTTTAAACGTAATTTTGGCACAGGGTGATCTGTCAACTAAGCTGGGGAGACTGCTTAACTCAAAAAGCTCTCCATGTGAGTGAACTCAGAGAGAATAGTAGATTCGACAAAAACTCTCAAAGCAAGATTCAGATTCACACATACATGTATAGCCAGAGTTGTAAAGCAGCCTGGCAAGCTGAATTACACTTTTTGAAAAGAGTTTCACTTCCCCAGATATTTTCAGTGTAAATAAATCTGGCTGTTACTAGATCTCACACTGACAATGCTATAAAATCTGTTACTTTTTCTGAGTTGTTAAGGCAGAAAATTGGTATTATGACACACATCTCATCTGTCTCAGGCTTAAAGTGATAGAGTCAAAATATTCTCTGCCATTTTCCCAATAACTGAAAACTTGATATACACTGGAATGAAAAAAAATGAGATGCCTGTACACCTGAGACATGTAGAGATGTTTCTGCTTTATTAAAGATCACAGGTGAGTATGCTGTTTTGCATACTTCAGTCACAAGAATTAGACAGTCATTGACCTAGCATTGTTTTTTTTTACACGACTATCTCCCATAAATTATTTCTGCAGTTATAATCCAGTTTTGTGCATAGAAGGCAAGGTTTAAATATGCTTAGGAGATGCTTTATAATAATAGTTTGGATGTTGTGCTCTGCATTACACAGAAATATTATTAACCCCATCCTTATACTAGCCAGAGCTGTGAAGGTTATACAAAGGAAGCTGAGTTCCACTTTACCCAGTCTGGCAACCTATTTACTGCACACTGCAGGACAGCTTATGCTGCAGTGCATATATGCTCTTTCTTCTCTGATTCTTTCCCTCTGTATGTTATTTATCCAGGTATTCAGCATTTTTAACCTCTGCTTTGTCTATTCAGTTTCAACTGCAAATTGCAGCATTTCAAAGAGATGCCACTCTAGAAATCCCACAACCGACTGCCAATGTCAGTAAGACCAACAATTTGGGAGAAACATGATCAAATGTCTCAATTTAGACTGCAAAGGACAAAGACACAAAGCTGCCTGCTGAGTTCACTGCAGATCTCTTCAGAGTCAGCAGACCAAATCTCTTGGCGACAGTCTCACTGGAAGTTTTTGCAGCCAAAGTGCCGTTTGCTTTTGCCTTCAGAGCCATCTGCCTTACCAATGACTAACACTGCCTGTGAGATATTTACATTAAATGAGGGCTCTTTTGTCACTGTCACAGAGAGAAAATCCATGGAAGGCCGAGAGTCTGTATATCTATGAAATGCACTTATACAGCAGTTCAGTTGGCCCACTGCTAGCAAATTCCCCAATGTTAGTTAGCCTCTAGAAATGCACTGCAATACCTGCACTAATATGTTTTGTTGTAAATGGAATTACACTAGTTTGACATGGACAGCTTCAAAAAATTGCTTTGTGTATCGCAGAACAATCCAGCAGTGAAAACATGCATATTGCTGAGACAGAATTTCACTTTTGCATGCATGATTTCTCTGTGGCTGCATACATAGAATGTAACTTCATTGCGGTGCACCTTGATCTGAGATATCAT
The DNA here is from genome assembly GCF_019238085.1 of Lagopus leucura. NCBI lineage: Eukaryota > Metazoa > Chordata > Aves > Galliformes > Phasianidae > Lagopus > Lagopus leucura. The sequence continues at coordinate 9,565,615 of NW_024962273.1, read as the reverse complement.
TTTGATTGGAAAAAAAACCCCAGGCTTTCCTTGAGCAGAAGTGCAATAGAAGCACAACAGGAACAAGCAGTCACAGAAAGTGCAAGTGTCCCGGAGGATGCCACTGATGAAGTAGTGAAAGACCCTTCAGTCCTCTCCTCTCCAGGTAAACCCACTGCAATTAATCCATATCAGCTGCTCTTGGAAACATTCTCTGAGAGAGCATCACGTCCATGCTTTCAAAATTACTCAGGCACATATTCAGTTAATAGGTTTTGTATGTGTTTTGATGACTACCACTTTTCAGCTGAAGATAGAATATTACACAATTTGGCAATCCAAAGTTGGACAGTTTGCCTCTTGGCCATTGCAAGGCCATTCCAAAGAGTGTTATAAAAAACATCTGTTTTCTGTCATTCTGGTGTGCAATGGCTTAATGGTCACAGACCACAGTTGAAAACACCACCAAATGTAGGGGGTTTTCCTGTTGTTGGTGATTTTCTTCTTTTTAAATTAGACATTTTTTCTCTCAGCATCTCAGCTTTGTTTTGCATTAAAAAAAAAAAAAAAAAAAAAAAAAAAAAAAAAAAAAAAA